>NC_053028.1:507273834-507284678 GCF_003073215.2 Triticum urartu | reverse complement strand
GACCGGTTCGGTTGTCGGTCGTTTAATGGCCGGACTGGAGAACTGCCTGGAGAGGCTGCTTTGTACTTCCGCTGCAAGGGCCGCCGTGTGCTCCTCCGTTCGGAGGGAGCGTTCGGTGTTTCCATTGACCGTAATTACTCCTCGAGGGCCTGGCATCTTGAGCTTAAGGTATGCGTAGTGCGGTACCGCATTGAACTTGGCGAATGTGGTTCGCCCGAGCAGTGCGTGATAGCCACTGCGGAATGGGACTATGTCGAAGATTAACTCCTTCGCTTCGGAAATTATCCGGAGATCCGAAGACCACTTCAAGTGTGACTGAGCCTGTACAGTTGGCCTCTACACCTGGTATTACGCCTTTAAAGGTCATTTTGGTGGGCTTAATCCTCGAGGGATCTATGCCCATTTTCCGCACTGTATCCTGGTAAAGCAGGTTCAGGCTACTGCCGCCGTCCATAAGGACTCTAGTGAGATGAAATCCGTCAATAATTGGGTCTAGAACCAATGCGGCGAATCCGCCATGACGGATGCTAGTGGGATGGTCCCTTCGATCAAAGGTGATCGGGCAGGAGGACCATGGGTTGAACTTTGGGGCGACTGGCTCTACCGCGTATACGTCCCTTAACGCGCGCTTCCGCTCCCTTTTGGGGACGTGGGTTGCGTATATCATGTTCACCGTCCGCACTTGTGGGGGAACCCTTCTGTCCACTGTTGTTCGGCGGCCTGGGGCTCCTCGTCGTCATCGCTATGCAGCCCCTTGTCTTCGTTTTCGGCATTTAACTTGCCTGCCTGCTTGAACACCCAACAATCCCTGTTGGTGTGATTGGCCGGCTTTTCGGGGGTGCCATGTATCTGGCACAAGCGGTCGAGTATACGGTCCAAACTGGACGGGCCCCTAGGATTCCTTTTGAATGGCTTTTTCCGCTGACCGGATTTAGAGCCTCTGAATCCGGCATTAACTGCCGTATCCTCAGCATTGTCGCCGTTAATGCGGCGCTTCTGCTTGTTGCGATGCGACCTGCCACTACTGTCCCTGGTATCCGAATTACCAGGGTTCTTGGTCATATTGTTGCTACAAGCGAGCCAGCTGTCTTCTCCCGCGCAAAAGCAGGTCATGAGTGTCGTGAGTGCTGCCATAGATTTTGGCTTTTCCTGTCCGAGGTGCCGGGCCAGCCACTCGTCACGGATATTGTGCTTGAAGGCTGCTAGGGCCTCAGCGTCTGGACAGTCGACTATTTGATTTTTCTTTGTTAGGAACCGTGTCCAGAATTGTCTGGCCGATTCCTCTGGCTGCAGGATTACGTGACTTAGGTCATCGGCGTCTGGGGGTCGCACATAAGTGCCCTGGAAATTGTCGAGGAATGTGGCTTCCAGGTCCTCCCAACAACTGATTGACCCTGTCGGCAAGTTGTTGAGCCAATGCCGAGCTAGTCCTTTAAGCTTGAGGGGGAGGTATTTGATGGCGTGAAAATCGTCGCCGCGAGCCATGTGGATATGAAGGAGATAATCCTCGATCCATACCGCAGGGTCTGTTGTGCCATCATATGATTCAATGTTTATGGGTTTGAAACCCTCGGGGATTTGATGATCCATTATTTCGTCTGTAAAGCACAGTGGGTGTGCGGCGCCTCTGTACTGGGCTATATCATGACGTAGCTCCAATGAGCTTTGTCTACTGTGTTCGGCCCTGCCGAATTTGTGGCCGGCGTGACGGTTACCGTCTCGAGCCGTGGGGCGCCACGCGATCCGTAGATCGATCTTGTTTGCCTTGCCTTGTCCTCCAACATATCTCGTAAGTCCGGCGCATATTCCCGTGCCTTGGTACAGGGTGCGGCTTGAGTGGAGGGCCGAGAGGCCTCTCTGTCGCGGCCACGAGGTGGCCGGTCGGCCGCATCAAGTGCTTCCTCCTCTAATCGGGGTAGCAACCTGCGCTTTGGGTAGCTCTTGGAGGGGCGTTCGAGTTTATGCTCTTCGGCCGCAAGGACTTCAGTCCATCTGTCGACTAGCAAATCTTGATCAGCTCTAAGTTGTTGCTGTTTTTTCTTGAGGCTTCTTGCCGTGGCCATAAGCCTGCGTTGAAAACGCTCTTGCTCGACGGGATCCTCTGGCACGACGAATTCGTCGTCGTCGAGGCTTGCCTCGTCTTCGGAGGGAGGCATATAATTATCGTCCTCGACCTCTCTGTCTGCCGCTCTCTCATGAGGGCTGGTTTCTCCATCCTCCTGTGCTAAATCTTGCTGGAGGGGGTTTTCTTCGGCACTTTCCGGAGTATTATTATCTCCCGTGCTGGAATCACCGTATTTGTTTTGGCGGGATTTTGAGCGGCGCCGCTGACGCCGGCGCTTAGGCTGTTTCTTGGAGGGGTCATCCTCCGCTGTTCCATCGCCATCTCCTTCTTTTGGGGTGTCCACCATGTATATGTCATATGACGAGGTGGCTTTCCAGGGCCTGATAGGCGCTGGTTCTTCATCGTCTCCTTCATCGGCGTCCATACCGTCGATGTCTTCGGAGTCGAAGTCGAGCATGTCGGTTAAGTCGTCGACAGTGGCTACAAAGTGGGTGGTGGGTGGGCTTTGAATTTCTTCATCGTCCGAATCCCAACCTTGCTGACCGTAGTCCGGCCAGGGCTCTCCTGATAAAGAGAGAGACTTCAGTGTCTTCAGAATATCGCCGAAAGGCGAGTGCTGAAAGATGTCCGTGGCAGTAAACTCCATTAATCGGCGCCCAATCGGATTCGATCGGCAGGGGCGCGGAGGGTTCGGAGTCCGGAGAGGAGTCCGGCTCCTTGGAGTCACGAGTCTCGCAGAGTACGGGGGGTGTTCGGCTCGATCGCCGTGGATCGCAGCCCCCGAGGCGGCGTCCAACCACCCATCCTCGATCGGCGCAGTTGGCTCCGAATTAAGGGTCGAAGCCGATGCGGGTGCGGCCTCCAGGGCACTGTTCGGCGGCAGAGCTAGATCATGCTCGTCGTGACAGTGCGGCGCGCTCGGCAGTGGCTCGAATCCGTCGAAGATCAAGTCCCCGCGGATGTCAGCCGTGTAGTTTAAACTTCCAAATCTGACCTGACGGCCAGGGGCATAGCTTTCGATCTGCTCCAGATGGCCAAGTGAATTGGCCCGCAGTGCGAAGCCGCCGAAGACGAAGATCTGTCCGGGGAGGAAGGTCTCACCCTGGACTGCATCGCTATTGATGATCGTAGGAGCCATCGAGCCTGACGGCGACGACACAGAGGAACTCTCAATGAAAGCACCAATGTCGGTGTCAAAACCGGCGGATCTCGGGTAGGGGGTCCCGAACTGTGCGTCTAGGCCGGATGGTAACAGGAGGCAAGGGACACGAAGTTTTACCCAGGTTCGGGCCCTCTCGATGGAGGTAAAACCCTACGTCCTGCTTGATTAATATTGATGATATGGGTAGTACAAGAGTAGATCTACCACGAGATCGGAGAGGCTAAACCCTAGAAGCTAGCCTATGGTATGATTGTTGTGTATGTTGTCCTACGGACTAAAACCCTCCGGTTTATATAGACACCGGAGAGGGTTAGGGTTACACAAAGTCGGTTACAATGGTAGGAGATCTGCATATCCGTATCACCAAGCTTGCCTTCCACGCCAAGGAAAGTCCCTTACGGACACGGGACGAAGTCTTCAATCTTGTATCTTCATAGTCCGGGAGTCCAGCTGAAGGTATAGTCCGGCCATCCGGACACCCCCTAATCCAGGACTCCCTCATCATGCATATAAGAATTCAGAGATGAACCAAATAATATTCATAGATAATCTTGTTCATAAACCCACAATTCATCGGTCTCGGCAAACACACCGCAAAATAATATTACATCGAATAGATGTCCAAGAACATCGAGGAGAACTTTGTATTGAGAATCAAAGAGAGAGAAGAAGCCATCTAGATAATAACTATGGACCCGAAGGTCTATGGTAAACTACTCACACTTCATCGAGAGGCTATGGTTGATGTAGAAGCCCTCCGTGACTGTCCCCCTCCGGCAGATCGCGGAAAAGGCCCAAGATTGGATCTCACGGTACAGAGGTTGCGGCGGTGGAAAAGGTTTTGTGGCTCTCTGCGATCGATCTAGAGTACAGAGTATATATAGGGCGAAAGAGTACGTCGGTGGAGCTAACGTGGGCCCACAAGTGTGGGGGAAGCGCCTACCCCCTGGCACGGCCCTCCTGCCTCGTTTGCCCCTTGCGGATCCAGACTTCCACTCCAACTTTCCCTGGTTTGCTTTTGTCCAAGAAAGATCATCGCCGAAGGTTTCATTCCATTTGAACTCCGTTTGTATTCCTTTTCGCGAACTCTAAAATAGGCAAAAAAAAACAGCAAACTGGCACTGGGCCTTCCGGTTAATAGTTAGTCCTAAAATAATATAAAAAGAGCATATTAAAGCTCCATTAAACACCCAAAACAGATAATATAATAGCATGGAACAATCAAAATTATAGATACGTTGGGACGTATCAAGCATCCGCAAGCTTAATTCCTGCTCGTCCTCGAGTAGGTAAATGATAAAACAGAATTTTTGATGTGGAATGCTACCTAACATAATTATCAATGTAATTCTTTATTGTGGCATGAATGTTCAGATCCGAAAGATTTCAAACAAAAGTTTAATATGACAAAAAAAATAATAATACTTCAAGCATACTAACAAAGTAATCATGTCTTCTCAAATAAACATGGCCAAGAAAGCTATCCCTACAAAATCATATAGTCTGGCTATGCTCTATCTTCATCACACAAAATATTTAAATCATGCACAACCCTGATGACAAGCCAAGCAATTGTTTCATACTTTGATGTTCTCAAACTTTTTTCAATCTTCATGCAATAATGAGCATGAGCCATGGACATAGCACTATAGGTGGAATAGAATGGTGGTTGTGGAGAAGACAAAAAGGAGAAGATAGTCTCACATCAACTAGGCGTATCAACAAGCTATGGAGATGCCCATCAAATAGATATCAATGTGAGTGAGTAGGGATTGCCATGCAACGGATGCACTAGAGCTATAAGTGTATGAAAGCTCAAAAAAAAACTAAGTGGGTGTGCATCCAACTTGCTTGCTCACAAAGACCTAGGGGCATTTTGAGGAAGCCCATCATTGGAATATACAAGCCAAGTTCTATAATGAAAAATTCCACTAGTATATGAAAGTGACAAAAAGTAACTCTCTATCATGAACATCATGGTGCTACTTTGAAGCACAAGTGTGGAAAAAGGATAGTAGCATTGCCCCTTCTCTCTTTTTCTCTCATTTTTATTTAGGCCTTTTCTCCTCTTTTGATGGCCTCTTTTTTCCTTTCTTTATTTTTCATCGGAGTCTCATCCCGACTTGTGTGGGAATCATAGTCTCCATCATCCTTTCCTCACTGGGACAATGCTCTAATAATGATGGTCATCATACTTTTATTTATTTACAACTCAATACTTAGAAACAAAATATGACTCTATGTGAATGCCTTCGGCGGTGTACCGGGATGTGCAATGATTCAAGAGTGACATGTATGAAAAATTATGAATGGTGGCTTTACCACAAATACGATATCAACTACATGATCAGGCAAAGCAACATGACAATGATGAAGCGTGTCATAATAAACGAAATGGTGGAAAGTTGCATGGCAATATATCTTGGAATGGCTATGGAAATGCCATAATAGGTAGGTATGGTGGCTTTTTTGAGGAAGGTAAATGGTGGGTTTATGGTACTGGCGAAAGTTGCGCGGTACTAGAGAGGCTAGCAATGGTGGAAGGGTGAGAGTGTGTATAATCCATGGACTCAACATTAGTCATAAAGAACTCACATACTTATTGCAAAAATCTATTAGTTATCGAAACGAAGTACTACACGCATGCTCCTAGGGGGATAGATTGGTAGGAAAAGACCATCGCTCGTCCCCGACCGCCACTCATAAGGAAGACAATCAAAAAATAAATCATGCTCTGACTTCATCACATAACAGTTCACCATACGTGCATGCTACGGGAATCACAAACTTTAACACAAGTATCTCTCAAATTCACAATTACTCAACTAGCATGACTCTAATATCACCATCTTCATGTCTCAAAACAATCATAAGGAATCAAACTTCTCATAGTATTCAATACACTTTATATGAAAGTTTTTATTATACCCATCTTGGATGCCCATCATATTAGGACTAATTTTATAGCCAAAGCAAAATACCATGTTGTTCTAAAGACTCTCAAAATAATATAAGTGAAGCATGAGAGATAAATAATTTCTATAAAATAAAACCACCACCGTGGTCTAAAAAGATATAAGTGAGCACTAGAGCAAAATTATCTAACTCAAAAGATATAAGTGAATCACATAGAGTATTCTAATAAATTCTGATTCATGTGTGTCTCTCCCAAAAGGTGTGTACAGAAAGATGATTATGGTAAACTAAAAAGAAAAGACTCAAATAATACAAGATGCTCCAAGCAAAACACATATCATGTGGTGAATAAAAATATAGCCTCAAGTAAAGTTACCGATAGACGAAGACGAAAGAGGGGATGCCTTCCGGGGCATCCCCAAGCTTAGGCTTTTGGTTGTCCTTGAATTTTACCTTGGGGTGCCTTGGGAATCCCCAAGCTTAGTCTCTTGCCACTCCTTATTCCAAAATCCATCAAATCTTTACCCAAAAACTTGAAAACTTCACAACACAACACTCAACAGAAAATCTCATGAGCTCCGTTAGTATAAGAAAATAAACCACCACTTTAAGGTACTGTAATGAACACATTCTTTTTTTATATTGGTGTTAAACCTAATGTATTCCAACTTATATATGGTTCATACCCCCCCCCCCCAATACTAGCCATAGATGCATCAAAATAAGCAAACAACACACGAAAAACAGAATCTGTCAAAAACAGAACAGTCTATAGCAATGTGTAGGTTTCGAATACTTCTGTAACTCCAAAAATTCTGAAAAAATAGGAAGACCAGGAAAATTTGTATATTGATCTACTGCAGTTATAATTGGTATTTATCGTTCTCTGTAAAAAATTATAAAATTATTTTCGTGAGCGCATACTTTATGTTTTTCTCAGCAAGATCAAACAATAATCACCCAAAAAGATCCTAAAGGCTTTACTTGACACAAACACTAATTGAAACATAAAAAACACAATCATAACAGAGGCTAGATGAATTATTTATTACTAAACAGGAACAAAAAGTAAAGAGCAAAAATAAAATTGGGTTGCCTCCCAACAACGCTATTCTTTAAGCCATTAGCTAGGCATCTATAATTTTAATGATGCTCACATGAAAGATAGCAATTGAAACACGAAGAGCATCATGAAGCATATGAAAATCACATATAAGTCTAACATACTTCCTATGAATAGGCATTATATAAGCAAACAAATTATCATGACAAGCAAAAACTAGCATATGCACAAGGAAGGAGAAAGAAACAATAGGAATCTCAACATAACGAGAGGTAATTTAGTGACACAAAAATTTCTACAACCATATTTTCCGCTCTCATAATAATTACATGTAGGACATAATCAAATTCACAATAAACTATCACATAATTTTCTCTTCATGATCCACACACTGCAAAGTTGACACTCTTCTGAAATAGTGGAATTAACATAAAATAAAGTCATGACCTCTCCGAACCTACTTTTATCAAAAACTTCATAAGATTGAACATTATCCAAATATGTGGGATCTAAAGTTGACACTCTTCCAAACCCACTTTCAATATTATTGCAAACATTATTATCAATCTCATATTCATCATGGAGCTTAAATGAATTTCAAGATTACAAGAAAAATCACCCCAATCATGATCATTGCAACAAGTAGTAGACATAGCAAAATTAGCATCCCCAGGCTTAGGGTTTTGCATATCATTAACACAATTGACATTAATAGAATTTATAATAACATCATTGCAATCATGCTTTTCATTCAAGGAGCTATCGTGAATCACTTTATAATTTTCTTCTTTCAACACTTCATCACAATTTTCAGATTCACGAATTTCAAGCAAAACCTCATAAAGATAATCTAGTGCACTCAACTCACTAGCAATTGGTTCATCATAATTGAATCTTTTAAAAAGATTAGAAAGAGGATGAGGATCCATAACAATAGATATTTAGCAAGCAAAGATGCAAGCTAATAGAAGGCACATGGTAACACGAGCAAACAGAAGGACGAATGGAAGAAGGGCGAACGAAAGGCAAAGGTTTTCAAAAATCATTTTAGAAGTGGAGGAGAGGAAAAAGAGAGGCGAATGGCAAATAATTTAATGCGAGGGAGAAGAGTTTATGATGGGTACTTGGTATGTCTTGACTTGGCGTAGATCTCCCTGGCAACGGTGCCAAAAATCCTTCTCGCTACCTCTTGAGCATGCGTTGGTTTTCCCTTGAAGAGGAAAGGGTGATGCAGCAAAGTAGCGTAAGTATTTCCCTCAGTTTTTGAGAACCAAGGTATCAATCCAGTAGGAGACAACGCACAAGTCACCTAGTACCTGCACAAACAATCAAGAACCTTGCAACCAACGCGATAAAGGGGTTGTCAATCCCTTCACGGTCACTCACAAAAGTGAGATCTGATAAAGATAGTAAAGTAAATATTTTTGGTATTTTTGTTGTATAGATTGGAAAGTAAAGATTGCAAAATAGTAAACGAGATGCGATGTAAATAAAAGAGATGCAATATAATAAGAAAGAGACCCGGGGGCCATAGGTTTCACTAGTGGCTTCTCTCAAGATAGCATGTATTACGGTGGGTGAACAAATTACTGCCGAGCAATTGATAGAAAAGTGCATAGTTATGAGAATATCTAGGCAATGATCATGAATATAGGCATCACGATTGTGTCAACTAGATCGAAACGATTCTGCATCTACTACTATTACTCCACAAATCGACCGCTACCCAGCATGCATCTAAAGTATTAAGTTCATAAGAACAGAGTAACGATTTATGCAAGATGACATGATGTAGAGGGAAAATCAAGCAATATGATATAAACCCCATCTTTTTATCCTCGATGGCAACAATACAATATGTGCCTTGTTGCCCCTACTGTCACTGGGAAAGGACACCGCAAGATTGAACCCAAAGCTAAGCACTTCTCCCATTGCAAGAAAGATCAATCTAGTAGGCGAAACTAAACCGATAATTCGAAGAGACTTGCAAATATATCAAATCATGCATATAAGAATTCAGAGAAGAACCAAATAATATTCATAGATAATCTTGTTCATAAACCCACAATTCATCGGATCTCAGCAAACACACCGCAAAAGAATATTACATCGAATAGATCTCCAAGAACATCGAGGAGAACTTTGTATTGAGAATCAAAGAGAGAGAAGAAGCCATCTAGCTAATAACTATGGACCTGAAGGTATGTGGTAAACTACTCACGCTTCATCGGAGAGGCTATGGTGTTGATGTAGAAGCCCTCCGTGATAGATTCCCCCTCCGGCAGATCGCCGGAAAAGGCCCCAAGATGGGATCTCACGGGTACAGAAGGTTGTGGTGGTGGAAAATGGTTTCGTGGCTCTCTGCAATCGATCTAGGGTACAAGAGTATATATAGGCGAAAGAAGTACGTCAGTGGAGCTACGTGGGGCCCATGAGGGTGGGGGTGCGCCTACCCCCCTTGGGCGCGCCCTCCTACCTCGTGGCCGCCTCGCGGAGTTCCAGACTTCCACTCCAAGTCTCCTGGTTTGCTTTCAGTCCAAGAAAGATCATCGCGAAGGTTTCATTCCATTTGGACTCCGTTTGGTATTCCTTTTCTGCGAAACTCTAAAATAGGAAAAAAAATAGCAACTGGCATTGGGCCTCCAGTTAATAGGTTAGTCCCAAAAATAATATAAAGGAGCATATTAAAGCCCATTAAACATCCAAAACAGATAATATAATAGCATGGAACAATCAAAAATTATAGATACGTTGGAGACGTATCAACCTTCATTGCGTGTCCACCAATCATGCACTTTGCGAGGTAATCTTGAGTGAACTGCTTCGGGAACCACTGGGAACGAAAAAGATTCAGACATTGTTGTCTAACAACTCATTATGGGCAGTAAAAAGAGAAGGCTGCAGAGTTTGTAGTTACCCTCCTACAGCTCACTGTTGTGTTGGATAGAGCATAAACAAATAATTTGCTTGCCACCATTCGTATCTTTTTGCTACTAATCCTTATTGCCACTAGTTAGCTTCTAATATTGTCTTGTTGTTGTAGTACATATGTCCTCACTTGATGCTTGTTCATCAACATCTCATTGCTCCATACGCAAAAAGGGTCGATGCGTGGATTCTTGCTGAGGGCATATGTACCTACAAGCAACAAGTCAATATTAGAAGCTAACTAGTGTCCAGGCCTAGATCTATATGCACTACATTATGGAACGACCGGGGGGTACAAGCCGAGGGATGAAGCTAACCTCGGTGGAAAATGGTGGCCACTCCCGTTGTTGTCCTGCATAAGTAGTGGAAAGGCATGATAAGTACAGCAATCTTAACATCAAACAAATATAGCAAAGGTAAACAACATCATCTCCAAATGATAGCTTGAATGTGTTGGTTTCAGCATGCTGTTAAAGCAGATATAAAATGGAAGGCAATGTTACCGACAGCAGGCTTAACAACCATCAAATATTGCAATTCAAACTGGTATTGTTGAAAATGAATAGAACATAGGTAATGCTTAAACATCACACTGGATAAATGTGTAAAACTGAAATAAAGGGCATGTGTTAACTACACCAGGAATAACTGGAACCAAATATAGCCGTTCAAACTGGTATTGATATAGTCGAGCGGCACAGTTCCGACTT
>NC_053028.1:507260584-507272834 GCF_003073215.2 Triticum urartu | reverse complement strand
CAGATACAGATTATCAAAGATATCGAACGCGAATCATATGAACGTGATGAAAACTAGCTTGACGATATTCCCATGTGTCCTCGGGAGTAGCGCTTTTCCTATTATAAGAGTTTGTTCCGGCTTGTCCTTTGCTACAAAAGGATTGGGCCACCTTGCTGCACTTTATTTACTTTTGTTACTTGTTGCTCGTTACAAATTTATCCTATCACAAAACTATCTGTTACCACTTATTTCAGTACTTGCAGAGAATACCTTGCTGAAAACCGCTTATCATTTCCTTCTGCTCCTCGTTGGGTTCGACACTCTTACTTATCGAAAGGACTACGATAGATCCCCTATACTTGTGGGTCATCAAGACTCTTTTCTGGCGCCGTTGCCGGGGAGTGTAGCGCCTTTGGTAGGTGGAATTTGGTAAGGAAAAATTTATATAGTGTGCTGAAATTTACTGTCACTTGTTACTATGGAAAGTAATTCTCTGAGGGGCTTGTTCGGGGTATCTTCACCCCGTCCAGTAGAGCAAAGAGTTGCTCCTCAACCTACTGAACCTATTGAAAATGAAACTCCTTTTGAATTTCCTTCGGGTATGATGGAAAAACTGCTAGCTAACCCTTTTACAGGAGATGGAACAAAGCATCCTGATGAGCACTTAATATATGTGGATGAAGTTTGTGGATTATTTAAGCTTGCAGGTATACCCGATGATGTTGCTAAGAAGAAGGTCTTCCCTTTATCTTTGAAGGGGGGCGCATTGATATGGTATAGGCTATGTGATGACATGAGATTCTAGGACTATAAAAGATTGAAGCTGGAATTTCATCGAAAGTATTACCCTATGCATCTTGTTCATCGTGATCGCAATTATATATAATAATTTCTGGCCTCGTGCGAAGGAGAAAGCATCGCTCAAGCTTGGGGGAGGCTTAAATCAATGTTATATTCATGCCCCAATCACGAGCTCTCAAGAGAAAATGATATTAAAAATTTTATGCTCGGCTTTCTGAGTAACAATCGCACCATGCTTGCAATACTTCTTGTGCTGGCTCTTTTATGATGAAGACTACTGAATTCAGATGGAATTTATTGGATAGAATTTAAACGCAACTCTGAAGATTGGGACCTCGACGAAAGTAAGGAGGTCAGGTTATGGACACCTAAGTTTGATATGTGTGTTAAATCTTTATGGATACCGAATATTTTCCGTAAGTTTTAGCCACAATATGACTTGAACTCTGAGAATAGTAGCTTCTTTCTGTGAATCTTTTGCTACTTATGTTGATCTCTCCCTAAGGAGAAGTGGTTTAAATCATCCTCCCATAGAAGTAAAAGTAGCTGCACCTATTAAAGTTGGAAGAAAAAGACTGTCACTAAATGATCCTATTGTTCCTACTTCTTATGTGAGAAACCACCTTCCCTGTTAGAATTAAAGATCATGCTAAAGCTTCAACTGTGTTCGTAAAAGCAATATTAGAACTTATACACCTCCTGAGCAAGTTAAAGTAGAACCTAATATTGCTATTGTTAAAGATCTTCTTGTCTGATAATATTGATGGGCATGTTATTCAGTTCGAAGGTGAAACTGCTAGAATTGCTAAACCTTGTGATAAAGATAAACATAGACCTAGGTAGGCGTGCCTGTTATTTCTGTTAAAATAGGAGATCATTGTTATCATGGCTTATGTGATATGGGTGCTAGTGCTAGTGTATACCTCATGACTTATACTGAAGAAATTAAGAATGAAATTGCACCTATTGAGTTAGAAGATATTGATGTTACTATTAAACTTGCCAATAGAGATACTATTGCACCAATTGGAATTGTTAGAGATGTTGAAGTCTTGTGTGGGAAAACTAAATATCCTGCTGATTTTCTTGTTCTTGGTTCCCCACAAGATAGTTTTTGTCCCATTATATTTGGTAGACCCTTCTTAAATACTGTCAATGCTACCATAGATTGCATAAAGAATGTTGTTACTGTTGGCTTGGATGATATGGTTCATGAGTTTAATTTCTCTAAATTTAGTAAACAACATTGTGAGGAAGAATTACCTAGTAAGGATGAAATTATTGGTCTTGCTTCTATTGTTCGTACCTCCTAGTGATCCTTTAGAACACTTATTGCTAGACCATGAAAATATGTTCATGAATGAAAGAAGGGAAATAGATGAAGTATTCTTTAAACAGGAACCTTTTCTGCAACACAATTTGCCTGTTGAAATTTTAGGGGATCCTCCTCCACCCAAGGGTGATCCCGTGTTAGCCTTAAACCTTTGCCTGATAATCTTAAATATGGCTTATCTTGATGAAAAGAAGATATATCCTTGTTTATTATTAGTGCTAACCTTCAGAGCATGAAGAAGAAAGATTAATTGAAAACTCTAGAAGCAGCATCGTTGCTGCTATTGGATATACTCTTGATGATCTTAAGGGCATTAGTCCCACTCTATGTCAAACATAAAAATAAAATTTGGAAGCAGATGCCAAACCAGTTCGTGATCCTCAACGACGTCTAATTCCTAAAATGAAAGAAGTGGTAAGAAAAGAAATACTAAAGCTTCTGGAGGCAGGTATAATCTACCCCGTTGCTGATAGTGAGTGGGTAAGTCTCTGTCCATTGTGTCCCTAAGAAGGGAGGTATTAACTGTTGTTCCTAATGGATAAGATGAATTGATTCACAAAGAATTATCACAGGTTATAGGATGGTAATTGATTCCGCAAATTAAATAAAGCTACTAAGAAAAGATCATTACCCCTTACCATTTATTGATCAAATGCTAGAAAGATTATGCAAAACATACACACTATTTGCTTTCTAGATGGTTATCTGGTTTCTCTCAAATAGTGTCGGCTAGAGATCAATCAAAGACTACTTTATACATGCCCTTTTGGTACTTTGCTTATAGACGTATGCCTTTTGGTTTATGTAATGCACCTGCTACCTTTCAAAGATGCATGATGGCTATATTCTCTGACTTTTTGTGAAAAGAATTTGTGAGGTTTTCATGGACGACTTTTCCGTCTATGGTTCCTCTTTTTGATGATGCTGAGCAATCTTTGATCGAGTTTTGCAGAGATGTGAAGAAACTAATCTTGTCTTGAATTGGGAAAAGTGACACTTTATGGTTAATGAAGGTATTTTCTTGGGCCACAAAGTTTCTGAAAGAGGTATTGAAGTTTGATAAAGCCAAGGTTGATGCTATTGAAAAGATGCCATGTCCCAAGGACATCAAAGGTATAAGAAGTTTCCTTGGTCACGCCGGATTTTATAGGAGGTTCATTAAGGACTTCTCAAAAATTTCTCGGCCTCTGACTAATTTATTGCAAAAAGATATACCATTTGTCTTTGATAATGATTGTGTAGAAGCATGTGAAATACTTAAGAAAGCATTAGTCTCTGCACCTATTGTTCAGCCACCTGATTGGAATACCTTTTGAAATTATGTGTGATGCTAGTGATTATGCTGTAGGTGTTGTTCTAGGGCAAAGAGTTGATAAGAAATTAAATGTTATTCATTATGCTAGTAAGACTCTAGACAATGCTCAAAGAAATTATGCTACTACTGAAAAAGAGCTTTTAGCAGTTGTATTCGCTTGTGATAAGTTCAGATCTTATATTTTGATTCTAAAGTAACTATTAAACTGATCATGCTGCTATTAAATATCTTATGGAAAAGAAAGATGCTAAACCTAGACTTATTAGATGGGTTCTCTTGCTACAAGAATTTGATTTGCATATTGTTGATAGAAAGGGAGCTGAGAACCTCGTTGCAGACAACTGTCTAGGTTAGAAAATATTCTTGATGACCCGCTACCTATTAATGATAGCTTTCCTGATGACAATTAAATGTTATAAGTACCTTCTCGTAGTCCATGGTATGCTGATTATGCTAATTATATTGTTGCTAAGTTTATACCACCTAGCTTCACATACCAACAAAAGAAAAAGTTCTTCTATGATTTAAGACATTACTTTTGGGATGACCACATCTTTATAAAGAAGGAGTAGATGGTGTTATTAGAGCGTTGTGTACCTGAGCATGAACAGGAACAGATCCTACGCAAGTGTCATTCCGAGTCTTATGGAGGACACCACGCTGGAGATAGAACTGCACATAAGGTATTGCAATCTGGTTTTTATTGGCCTACTCTCTTCAAGGATGCCCGTAAGTTTGTCTTGTCTTGTGATGAATGTCAAAGAATTGGTAATATTAGTAGACGTCAAGAAATGCCTATGAATTATTCACTTGTTATTGAACTGTTTGATGTTTGGGGCTTTGATTATATGGGACCTTTTCCTGCCTCTAATGGATACACATATTTTAGTTGCTGTTGATTACGTTACTAAGTGGGTAGAAGCTATTCCAACTAGAAGTGCTGATCATAACACTTATATTAAAATGCTTAAGGAAGTTATTTTTTCGAGGTTTGGAGTCTCTAGATATTTAATGACTGATGGTGGTTCACACTTTATTCATGGTGCTTTCCGTAAAATGCTTGCTAAATATGATGTTAATTATAGAATTGCATCCCCTTATCATCCACAGTCTAGTGGTCAAGTATAGAGTTGAGCAATAGAGAGCTCAAATTAATTTTGCAAAAGAATGTTAATAGGTCTAGAAAGAATTGGTCCAAGAAACCTGATGATGCATTATGGGCCTATAGAACTGCATATAAAAATCCTATGGGTATGTCTCCGTATAAAATGGTTTATGGAAAAGCATGTCACTTACCTCTCGAACTAGAACATAAGGTATATTGGGAAATTAAAGAACTCAACTATGATTTTAAACTTGCCAGTGAGAAGAGGTTATTTGATATTAGCTCACTTGATGAATGGAGAACCCAAGCTTATGAAAATGCCAAGTTGTTTAAAGAAAAAGTTTAAAGATGGCATGACAAAAGGATACAAAAGCGTGAGTTTAATGTAGGTGACTATGTATTGCTATACAACTCTCGTTTTAGATTTTTTGCAGGAAAACTTCTCTCGAAATGGGAAGGCCCCTATGTTATCGAGGAGGTCTATCGTTCCAGTGCAATAAAATTAACAACTTCGAGGGCACAAATCCGAAGGTGGTAAACGGTCAAAGAATTAAACATTATATCTCAGGTAATCCTATAAATGTTGAAACCAATATTATTGAAACCATAACCCCAGAGGAATACATAAGGGACACTTTCCGGAACGTTTCAGACTCCGAAAAGGAATAGGTATGTGGTACGGTAAGTAAACCGACTCCAAAACAATTTTTAAGGCAATATTTCTCTGTTTTGGAATATTTAGAAAAATAGAAAAATAAGTAGCAGTCCGGGAAGGACACGAGGGCCCCACGAGGGTGGTGGGCGCGCCCCCCTACCTCGTGAGCACCTCGTGTGCCTACGGACTCCGTTTTCTTGCATGTTACGTATTTCGGTCGGTAAAAATTCATTATATAACCCCCCGAAGGTTTTGACTCCCGTATCACGCAAACCTCCTTTGTTCTTGTTTCAGCTATTTTTCTGACAGATCTAGATTATCATGACGTCCCCAAGTGCTTCCAAGGACTAGTTCTTTGAGAAGGTCATCAACCCTTACCTAGCAGAGGTGCTGCGACACCGTCAAACCATTGAGATGCGTGATGGGTTGTTGCACATCCGTGATGTTGAGGGACCAAAGGGACCGAAAGCATGGAGACGAGGCTCGAGGCAGTGGAGAAACAAGTTTTCAAGTGCCAAAGGATGGTGGAGCGTGGAATCAACGCTAGCCATATGATGCTCGCGGAGTTCACTAACAACTACAAGCCGGATGCCAAGAACAACGAGGAGGCCATCTTCAAGCTACATGAGAAGATCGAGCACCTCCAAGCCCAAGTCTATGACCTTCAAAACCAAAACTGTGAGTATGAATATAGATTCAAAAGAATGAGTTTGGCTGCAGATTTGAGGATTCCGGAGACTCGATCATCTTTCTATGATGGTGAACCTATTCCTTGGAAGATGGATGACAAGCCCGCATCATCAACAACACCTCCACCGTCTCTTCCAACAAAGAAGAATTGAGTATCTGGGTATGGGCACTCCCCTTGGCAATTGCCAAGCTTGGGGGAGGTGCCCCGGTATCGTATCACAATCACTACTCCTATCTTTACCATTTTTCTTAGTCCGATCTTATTAGTAGTATCTTGATCTAGTAGAATAAATTTTATGGCATGATCTAGTTTTGAGTTTTGCTTTATGATCTCTCTATGTAATCAAGTCCGTGAGCTATATATAATAAAGATTAGTGTTGAGTCAAGGGCTTGATTGTTTTGCTATAATCTTGGGTGAATAAAAGAAAGAAGAAAAGAATAAAAAGAAACAAAAAGTCCATGTTGATCTTATTGAGAGTAATGACTTCACATAGAAAGAGTATGATGATTAAAAGTTGTTGGGAGTTGGTAGACATAGCTTTGGTCATTGTTGCAATTAATAGGAAGTAATAAGGAAAGAGAGGTTTTCGCATATAGATATATTGTCATTGACATCTTTTATGATTGGGAACACTCATTAAAATATGACATGCTAAAGAGTTGATGTTGGACAAGGAAGACAACGTAATGAGTTATGTCTTTCTTATATCTGAGATAAAGTATGTTGTCATGGTTCCTCTAACTTTTTGAGCTTGCCTTTCCCCCTCATGCTAGCCAAATTCTCAGCACTAAGTAGAAATACTACTTGTGCTTCCAAAATCCCTTAAACCATCTTGCCATGAGAGTCCACCATATCTACCTATGGATTGAGTAAGATCCTTCAAGTAAGTTGTCATCGGTGCAAAGCAATAAAAATTGCTCTAAATATGTATGATTGATTGGTGAGGGAGAAATAAGCTTTATATGATCTTGTGATGTGGAAGTAATAAAAGCGACGGACTGCATAATAAAGGTTCATATCACAAGGGGCAATATAAAGTGACGTTCTTTCGCATTGAGATTTTATGCATCCAACCATAAAAGCGCATGGCAACCTCTGCTTCCCTCTACGAAGGGCCTATCTTTTATTATTATCTTCTGCCTTATGCAAGAGTCACGGTGATCTTCACCTTTCCTTTTTCATTTTATCCTTTGGCAAGCTCAGCATGTTGGAAAGAACATGATAATATAATTGGATGTAGGGGAGCATGAACCATTATTGTTGACATTACCCTTGAGGTAAAAGGTTGTGGGGCAAAACTATAAGCCCCTATCTTTCTCTGTGTCCAATTAAAACTCTGTAACCACAAGTATTATGTGAGTATTAGAAATTAAGGGGGACTAAATGATAGTTGAGTATGTGGACTTGCTTTTTAGCTCTGACATAGACTCTTTCCGATGTTATGATAAATTTTTCAATTTTCAATGACTGAGATTATAATTTGTCAGAGCCTAATAAGGTTTATGATTTATACTTTTGCATTGTGAATCACTTGAACATAAGTAATCATATGACAAAATCTATATATGTTGCTGTTATGAGAATAATCATGATGCCTTCATGTCCATATTTTATTTTTATCGACGCCTCTACCTCTAAACATGAGGACATATTTATTGTTATCGGCTTTTTGCTTGAGGACAAGTGAGGTCTAAGCTTGAGGGAGTTGATACGTCCATTTTGCATCATGCTTTTATATCGATATTTATTGCATTATGGACTGTTATTTCACTTTATGTCACAATACTTATGGCTATTCTCTCTTATTTTACAAGGTTTACATGAAGAGGGAGAATGCCGGCAGCTGGAATTCTGGGCTGGAAAAGGAGCAAATATTAGAGACCTATTATGCGCAACTCCAAAAGTCCTGAAACTCCACAGAACATATTAAAATAAATAAAGAAAAACTCTCGCCAAAGATGAAGGCCAGGGGGGCCACACCCTTCTCACGATGGTGGGGGGCGCGCCCCCTACCTCGTGGGCCCCCTGGTGTCTCTCCGACGTCCATCTTCTCCTATATGAAGTCTTTCGATGAGAAAAAAAGAAGGAGGAACTTTTCGGGATGAGACTCCGCCGCCACGAGGCGGAACCTTGGCGGATCCAATCTAGAGCTCCGACAGAGCTGTTCTACCGGGGATACTTCCCTCCCGGAGGGGGAAATCATCACCATCGTCATCACCAACGCTCCTCTCATCGGGAGAGGGCAATCTCAATCAACATCTTCACTAGCACCATCTGATCTCCAAACCCTAGTTCATCTCTTGTATCCAATTCTTGTCTCAAAGTCCGGGATTGGTGCTAGTAGGTTGCTAGTAGTGTGGATTACTCCTTGTAGTTGATGCTAGTTGGTTTAATTGGTGGGAGATCATATGTTCAGATCCTATATGCATATTATTACCCCTCTGATTATGAACATGAATATGCTTTGTGAGTAATTACGTTCGTTCCTGAGGACAAGGGAGAAGTCTTGCTATGAGTAGTCATGTGAATTTGGTATTCGTTTGATATTTTGATAAGATGTATGTTGTCTAGCCTCTAGTGGTGTTATGTGAACGTCGACTACATAACACTTCACCATTATTTGGGCCTACAGGAAGGCATTGGGAAGTAATAAGTAGATGATGGGTTGCTAGAGTGACAGAAGCTTAAACCCTAGTTTATGCGTTGCTTCATAAGGGGCTGATTTGGATCCATATGTTTCATGCTATGGTTAGGTTTACCTTAATACTTTTGTTGTAGTTGCGGATGCTTGTAATAGAGGTTAATCATAAGTGGGATGCTTGTTCAAGTAAGAACAGCACCCAAGCACCGGTCCACCCACATATCAAATTATCAAAGTATCGTACGTGAATCATATGAACGTGATGAAAACTAGCTTGACGATATTCCCATGTGTCCTCGGGAGCGCTTTTCCTATTATAAGAGTTTGTTCAGGCTTGTCTTTGCTACAGAAGGATTGGGCCATCTTGCTGCACTTTATTACTTTTGTTACTTGTTGCTCGTTACAATTTATCCTATCACAAAACTATCTGTTACCACTTATTTCAGTACTTGCAGAGAATACCTTGCTGAAAACCGCTTATCATTTCCTTCTGCTCCTCGTTGGGTTCGACACTCTTACTTATCGAAAGGACTACGATAGATCCCCTATACTTGTGGGTCATCACCAGTCCGAAATAAAAGGGTGCACTATCATAAGACACCCGAGTTAATTACAAATAAGCAAAAACCCTCTAGAGGGCGTGGAACCATATTGGAGGGATGGCTCAATGGACCCTGCAAAATTCATATTACAGCGGATACCATACCAACACACAACCTTAGAGCATGTTGGATACTCCGGAAGGTGGCCAAAAGCGGCGAGGATCTTCTCATCTCAGATGCCACATGGCACCATCCCAGGGATAACAATACGGTATTAACAGTCTTTGAGACCTTCGCATCAAATAATAGGCGCAAGCGAACACTCCGCAGCATTGCCGAAATCTGCCACGTGGCAGCAATAAATCCATGGAGCGACACGGCTATTACCTTCAATGCCAGTGACGAACCTAAATTCCGAACAGCCCGAGCACCAGCTGCACTGGTCCTCAGTCCAATTGTGGACGGCTTTCGACTCACCAAAGTACTCATGGACGGCGGCAGTGGATTAAACCTCATCTACGAGGAAACTCTTCAAAAAATGGAAATAGACTGGAACCGCATTGAGCAAAGCAGCACAACCTTCAGAGGAATCATCCCCAGTCGGGAAGCACGCTGTGCTGGGAAAATCACACTAGATGTGGTATTCGGCACGCCGGAGAACTATAGGTCCGAAGAAATTACATTCCAAGTGGCCCCGTTCAGTAGTGGATACACACCCTTTTAGGGCGGAGGCGTTCACGATCTTCCAAGCCATACCCCATTACGGGTACATGAAGCTCAAAATGCCCAGGCCCAACAAAATCATCACTCCCGCTAGTGATCCGGACACAGCACTCCGCACCGAAAACAAAACAGCCGCATTGGCCCTCGAGGCATTATCCGAAGCCCTTTCGGCCGAGGAATTAACCGCGCTACGCTCCACAGTGGACAGGGATACGACGTGATACTTGACAAGAGATCCAAGTCCACCTCTTTAAACCAGCGGACGAAATAGTCAAATTCCAGTCCACCCAACGGACCCTACAAAACAGCCTCCATCGGGGCACAGTTAAACCCGCGTCTGTCGGTGTCAAAACCGGCGGATCTCGGGTAGGGGGTCCCGAACTGTGCGTCTAGGCCGGATGGTAACAGGAGGCAAGGGACACGAAGTTTTACCCAGGTTCGGGCCCTCTCGATGGAGGTAAAACCCTACGTCCTGCTTGATTAATATTGATGATATGGGTAGTACAAGAGTAGATCTACCACGAGATCAGAGAGGCTAAACCCTAGAAGCTAGCCTATGGTATGATTGTTGATGTGTATGTTCCTACGGACTAAAACCCTCCGGTTTATATAGACCACGGATAGGGTTAGGGTTACATAGAGTCGGTTACAATGGTAGGAGATCTACATATCCGTATCGCCAAGCTTGCCTTCCACGCCAAGGAAAGTCCCTTCCGGACACGGGACGAAGTCTTCAATCTTGTATCTTCATAGTCCAGGAGTCCGGCTGAAGGTATAGTCCGGCTATCCGAACACCCCCTAATCCAGGACTCCCTCAGTAGCCCCTGAACCAGGCTTCAATGACGACGAGTCCGGCGCAGATTGTCTTCGGCATTGCAAGGCGGGTTCCTCCTCCAAGTACTTCATAGAAGATTTTGAACACGAAAGATAGTGTCGCGCTCTGCAAAATAAGTTTCCACATATTGCCATAGAGAGAATAATATTTACACAATCTAATCTGCTGACGTATTCCGTAGCGTGTCACACCACGGCCAAGCCTTTATCCGAGTCGTTTCATTATCCCACCTCAGCGCGTCATGCGAGGCGGTTTCCTTGGCACGTCTTGTTAAAGCAGAGATCGTGTCCCCTTATCCCGGGATTCTCATCAATACGGGCGTGGGTAACCCAACCGCGCCATTGATTACGGCGCTTGGAAGATAAGCGAGTTTTACCAGGCTGGTGGGGACATGTAGTTGCGTCCACCCATATAAGGGGATAAGGATCCACCTTTTCACCTACGCCTTCTTCCTCCTTCGCCTATCCATTCTTGCGCACTCGAGCTCCAGCGCCCAAGTCCGCACTCCCCACCTCAACCTTCTCCAGCCATGTCCGGAGCGGGAGGCAAGTGGATGGTCTCCTCCGTCACGGAGGGACACATCAAAAAAGCTGAGGAAGGCCGGATACTCTGTCTAACGACATCGCGTACCGGCTTCCCGAAGGGGCAGCTCATCCCCACCCCTAGGCCCCATGAGAGGGTGGTGTTCCTCCCCCATTTCCTCCGCGGACTGGGCTTCCCTCTCCACCCATTTGTCCGGGGGCTCATGTTCTACTACGGCCTGGATTTCCACGATCTGGCCCCGAACTTCGTCCTCAACATCTCGGCGTTTATCGTCGTGTGCGAGGCCTTCCTCCGCATCCGCCCCCATTTCGGCCTATGGCTCAAGACTTTCAACGTCAAGCCGAAGGTGGTGCGCGGCAACCAGGCGGAGTGCGGAGGCGCCATGGTGGGCAAGATGGCCAACGTCCTATGGCTCGAGGGCTCCTTTGTGGAGACCCTGAAGGGGTGGCAATCGGGGTGGTTTTACATCACCGAGCCGCGCGACGCCGAATGGGTCGCCCCCGAGTTCCGATCCGGACCCCCTACGCGGCTCACCTCCTGGAAGGAGACGGGCCTGTCGTGGGGTAAGAAGGAGAGCTGACGGACTCCAAACATGCGTCCAAACCCTGGTGGACAAGAAGCTCAAACTTGTCAATGTAGTCCAGGTTATGCTCATCCGCTTGATCCTCCCGTGTCAACAACGGGCTTTCAACCTGTGGGAGTTCGACCCGGCGGCACCAACTCTGAGCAGGCTCTTCGACACGACGTACGAAGATGCCTGGAAGGTGCTTTTCAAGGGCGCCGAGGCTCCCGCATCCGCTACTGAGGATCGCGGATTCAGTGCTCAGCGCATGCTCTCGGTAAGCTGTTTTTTCCTTTTACAGGGTATCAGTTTTTCATAGTTTGACTCCATGCGGGATCTAAACTCCCTTACCTTTGACAGGATTGGCAGGTGACATCCGGACAGATCAACTGTCCGGCTCCTTTGCCCGAAGGCCCAGCGGACGCTCGCTTGGCGAAGCTGCTGGTTCCGGCACCCTATGTGGTGCCGGAGAAGAAGGCCGCGGGGACTCGAAAGAGTGCCCGGCGCCAGGAGGTGTCGGA
>NC_053028.1:507243667-507259584 GCF_003073215.2 Triticum urartu | reverse complement strand
TGTTGACAAGTACGATGTCGGCGTCTGCCATGTCAAGCTGCCGCTTTTGCTTGGCAAACTCATCAGTCGCTGGCCACCGGACCCTCCGCCACCGTGCATATTAAGGCGGCACGATTATTCCTGGGACTATGATCCTCTGTGCGCTGTCGTCTTCGACAGCACCCAGAGTCTCAGGGGCTACTATCTACACAGGGCACATCTAAAAATGTGCGGTACTGTCAAAAATGTACATCATTTCGCGTACCTCAAAACCCGTCAGTAGACTCATAAAGGCTTCATGCAACCCGCTTTCGACGGAAGAATCCTTTCAATCACCGTACCCATCAACGTGCGGTGCTCTTCTAAGATAGCCGCTTGCTCTAGCAGATCCCTTAGTACGTCCGACCGTACACTAGATGGTGCCGGACTCTTTCGATTACCCTCTTCAAGAGCCGGATACTGAGGACTTCGGGTGGCCATAGGATTACCTTCTGGCCTTGCCGGATCAGGACAAACCCTCCGTGACGACACCTCGGGGTCGCCCGCCTCATGAGGTGGTATGGCAGGGGGAGGCATTTCTCTCTCCATCATCTCTGGAAGAAGATCCCCTGAAGACGAGCTCTGCTGAGAAGGGTTAAGATCCAAACTGCAAGATAAATGCTTCGGTTATTTTCCTCAGAAGTATGGCGAGATATTTTCATTATTAAGTACCTTTTTACTTACAGCTCGGTGGAGGGCTGATCCCCTTGAGGGCATAGTGCGGCCGGTGTATCCCCCAGGGCAGGACCCTCCGGCGAAGCTTTCTTCCCCTGTGTGGAGATCGTGGTCTCCGGGTCCTCAGAGGCGTTCCTCTTCCTTCCCTGGGGAGAGGAAGTTTTAGTTCCTCCTCCCTGGTTAACCTCCTTCGTGGAGGCTCTAGCCTCCTTGTCCCCCCCCTTTATCTTCTCCTGAGGGCGCTTGATAAGGCGCGATCTCCAGCCTCCTGGTTAGCACGGGATTTGGTAGTGTCTCAGGGAGGGGGGCCGGACACCTGATCAACTTTGCCTTCGCTATCCAATCCCGGTCAAAGAGCGGCTTTTTTAGGGCGACGTTGCGATAAACAAACGAACAGTGTGTTCGGATGCGGGGCTACTTACTTGGGTATCCGGGTGATTGCATCTCAGACCTGCATCCTCAGTGATGTCCGGACACATCATTTGTGGTCCGAAGAACAATTTGTACATCTCCTCGGGCGTCATGCCAAGGAAGTGTTGAATAGCTCGCGGTCCTTCCGGGTTGAATTCCCACATGCGAAGGGGCTGGCGTTTGCAAGGTTGGATTCGACGAACTAGCATAACTTGTGACGACCCACAAGTATAGGGGGTCTATCGTACTCCTTTCGATAAGTAAGAGTGTCGAACCCAACGAGGATCAAAAGGAAATGATAAGCGGTTTTCAGCAAGGTATACTCTGCAAGTACTAAAATAAGTGGTAACAGATAGTTTTGTGATAATAAATTGTAACGAGCAACAAGTAACAAAAGTAAATAAAGTGCAGCAAGGTGGCCCAATCCTTTTTGTAGCAAAGGACAAGCCGGAACAAACTCTCATAAAATAGGAAAAGCGCTCCCGAGGACACATGGGAATATCGTCAACTAGTTTTCATCATGTTCATATGATTCGCATTCGATACTTTGATAATTTGATATGTGGGTGGACCGGTGCTTGGGTGCTGTTCTTACTTGAACAAGCATCCACTTATGATTAACCTCTATTGCAAGATCCGTAACTACAACAAAAGTATTAAGGTAAACCTAACCATAGCATGAAACATGTGGATCCAAATCAGCCCCTTACGTAAGCAACGCATAAACTAGGGTTTAAGCTTCTGTCACTCTAGCAAGCCATCATCTACTTATTACTTCCCAATGCCTTCCTCTAGGCCCAAATAATGGTGAAGTGTTATGTAGTCAACGTTCACATAACACCACTAGAGGCTAGACAACATACATCTTATCAAAATATCAAACGAATACCAAATTCACATGACTACTAATAGCAAGACTTCTCCCTTGTCATCAGGAACGAACGTAATTTCTCACAAAGCATATTCATGTTTATAATAAGAGGGGTAATAATATGCATATAGGATCTGAACATATGATATTCCACCAAATAAACCAACTAGCATCAACTACAAGGAGTAATTAACACTACTAGCAACCTACTAGCACCAATCCCGACTTTGAGACAAGAATTGGATACAAGAGATGAACTAGGGTTTGGAGATGAGATGGTGCTGGTGAAGATGTTGATGGAGATTGCCCTCTCCCGATGAGAGGAGCGTTGGTGATGACGATGGTGATGATTTCCCCCTCCCGGAGGGAAGTATCCCCGGCAGAACAGCTCTGCCGGAGCTCTAGATTGGATCCGCCAAGGTTCCGCCTCGTGGCGGCGGAGTCTCGTCCTGAAAAGTTCCTTCCTATTTTTTTCTCATCGAAAGACTTCATATAGGAGAAGATGGACGTCGGAGAGCCACCAGGGGGCCCACGAGGTAGGGGGCGCGCCCTAGGGGGGGGCACCCTCGTGAGCAGGGTGTGGGCCCCCTGGCCTTCATCTTTGGCGAGGATTTTTCTTTATTTATTTTAAGATGTTCCGTGGAGTTTCAGGACTTTTGGAGTTGCGCAGAATAGGTCTCTAATATTTGCTCCTTTTCCAGCCCAGAATTCCAGCTGCCGGCATTCTCCCTCCTTATGTAAACCTTGTAAAATAAGAGAGAATAGCCATAAGTATTGTGACATAAAGTGAAATAACAGTCCATAATGCAATAAATATCGATATAAAAGCATGATGCAAAATGGACGTATCAACTCCCCCAAGCATAGACCTCACTTGTCCTCAAGCGAAAAGCCGATAACAATAAATATGTCCTCATGTTTAGAGGTAGAGGCGTCGATAAAAATAAAATACGGACATGAAGGCATCATGATTATTCTCATAACAACAACATATATAGATTTTGTCATAGGATTACTTATGTTCAAGTGATGATTTGTTCACAATGCAAAAGTATAAATCATAAACCTTATTGGGCTCCGACAAACTATAATCTCAGTCATTGAAGCAATTGCAATTTATCATAACATCGGAAAGAGTCTATGTCAGAGCTAGAAAGCAAGTCCACATACTCAACTATCATTTAGTCCTCCATAATTGCTAACACTCACGCGATACTTGTGGTTACGGAGTTTTAATCGGACACAGAGAAATATAGGGGCTTATAGTTTTGCCCCATAACCTTTTACCTCAAGGGTAATGTCAACAATAATGGTTCATGCTCCCCTACATCCAATTAGATATATATACCATGTTCTTTCCAACATGCTGAGCTTGCCAAAGGATAAAATGAAAAAGAAAAGGTGAAGATCACCATGACTCTTGCATAAGGTAGAAGATAATAATAAAGGATAGGCCCTTCGCAGAGGGAAGCAGAGGTTGCCATGCGCTTTTATGGTTGGATGCATAAAATCTCAATGCGAAAGAACGTCACTTTATATTGCCCCTTGTGATATGAACCTTTATTATGCAGTCCATCGCTTTTATTACTTCCACATCACAAGATCGTATATAAAGCTTATTTCTCCCACACGAATCAAGTCCATACATATTTAGAGAGCAATTTTAAACTACACGGCCGACATCCGCGGAGACTTGATCTTCGACAGATTCGAGCCCCTGCCGAGTGCGCCGCACGGTTATGATGAGCATGATTTAGCTCTACCATCGGACAGTGTTCAGGAGACCGCACCGGCAACCGCTCCGACCCTCAATTCGGAGCCAATTGCGCCATCCATGGACGGGTGGATAGACCCCGCCACGGAGGCCGCATTCTCAGCGGCGATCGAGCCGAGTATCGACCTTACCCTTCACGGGAGCCGTGACGCCGAACTGCCGGATTCTTCCCCGGCCACGGACTCTGAACCGCCTGCGCCCGTGCCTATCGAATCCAACTGGGCGCCGATCATGGAGTTCACCTCCGCGGATATCCTTCAGCACTCGCCCTTTGGCGACATACTGAACTCATTAAGGTCTCTCTCCTTGTCAGGAGAGTCCTGGCCGAACTATGGCCGGCCAGATCGGGATGCGGACGACGAAGAAATTCGCCGCCCACCCACCACCCACTTAGTAGCCACTGTCGACGATTTGACCGACATGCTCGCCTTCGACTCCGAAGACATCGACGGTATGGACGACGATGCAGGAGACGAACAGGAGCCACTGCCCACAGGGCACTGGACGCCCACTTCATCATATGATGTATACATGGTGGACACACCCAAAGAAAACGACGACGAGGAACGGAAGGACGCAGCGAAGGATCGTTCCCTCGAGAAGCAGTCAAAGCGGCGGCGTAAGCGCCGCTCCAAATCCCGCCTCGGCAGAAACAGCGATCATATAGACCCAGCGATAGAGCAGGGTGAGCCAGCGGACGACAAACACGGCATTGAACCACCGTCCGACCACGGCAACACGGAGAATCAAACCGAACAACCCGACTCCGGCGAAGATAACAGTCCGATGACATCACACCGGACAGGCACCCGGAGCAACAGAATACCCATCAAAGGCTTGTTGCCACTGCGAGGAGTCTGAAAAAGCAGAAGCAAAGGCTCAGGGCTGCACAAGACACACTCAGAATTAGATGGAGTGAAGTACTCAACACTGCAGCAAAGTACGGCGGTAGTCGCCACACAAAGAGCTACCCGAAGCGAAAGCTGCTACCTGAATTCGATGAGGAGGCCTTAGATCCCCCGCAATCAAAAAACAAAACAGCCATCCGGTCGGATAGACGACCTCGTGGCCAACATAGAGCGGCAAACGACGCCGCACACAAGCCAGTACGCGATCCACGTGAGGGCTCGCATCAAAAGGACGGCGCAACCAGATCCATCTACGGGCCAAGCAAGCGCGCTCCAGCACGCAATGCAACACAACAAAATCCGAACACCATGGTACACCCAAATACAGGGGTGCCGCACACCCCCTATGTTTCACCGATGGAGGTGCTGGACCATGAATTTCCAGAGGGATTCAAACCCGTAAACATAGAGGCGTACGACGGACGACAGACCCTGGGGTCTGGATTGAGGACTACATCCTCCATATCCACATGGCTCGAGGAGACGATCTCCACGCCATCAAGTACTTACCCCTCAAGCTCAAAGGGCCAGCTCGGCACTGGCTTAAAAGCCTCCCCGAAAACTCCATTGGAAGCTGGGAAGAGCTCGAAGACGCTTTTCGGGCAAATTTTCAAGGGACCTATGTCCGACCACCGGATGCAGACGATTTAAGTCATATAACTCAACAGCCCGGAGAGTCAGCCCGAAAGCTTTGGAACAGGTTTCTCACTAAAAAGAACCAAATAGTCGACTGTCCGGACGCCGAAGCCTTAGCAGCTTTCAAGCACAGCGTTCGAGACGAATGGCTTGCCAGACACCTCGGCCAAGAAAAGCCGAACAATGGCAGCATTAACAAGCCTCATGACCCGCTTTTGCGCGGGCGAGGACAGCTGGTTAGCCCGATGCAGCACCAGCGACCCAAGTACATCCGAAGTCAGGGACGGAAACGGGAAGCCACGACACAGCAAAAACAAGCACGGAATAAAGAAGACAGCCCGAAGAGCACGGCGGTAAACGGATTCAGAAGCTCTCGGCCAGGTCAGCAAAAGCTGCCCTCCAAAGGCAACAGAGACGAACTGTCCAGCCTAAACAAGATTCTGCAAAATATGTCAGATCCACAGCACCCCCGATAAACCTGCAAATCATACCCATAGAGAATGTTGGGTCTTCAAGCAGTCCGGCAAGCTCAACGCGAACACAAGGGGCAGGATACACCAAGCGAAGACGAGGACGAGCCTCGCAAGCAAAGCACTGGGGAACAGAAGAAATTCCCACCAGAAGTCAAAACAGTAAACGTGTTACACGTGATAAGGGGAGAAACAAAGCGGCACTCCTAGAGACACATGCCCCAGGGCCTATCACCGCGGAGTTCTGCCACTGGTCGTCCCAACCGATCACCTTTGACCATCGGGATTACTCGGCAAGTATCCGGCATGCAGGATGGGCTGCCTTGGTGTTAGACCCGATAATTGACGGATACCACTTCACACGAGTCCTGATGGACGGCGGCAGTAGTTTAAACCTGATATATCAGGACACAGTCCGCAAAATGGGGATAGACCCAACAAAAATCAGCCATAGCAATACTACCTTTAAAGGAGTAACGCCAGGCCCAGAAGCCCATTGTATGGGCTCCCTGCTACTAGAGGTTATATTCGGCTTTCCCGATAACTTCCGCAGCGAAAAGTTAACCTTCCACATCGCTCCGTTCCAAAGTGGCTATCAAGCACTACTCGGACGCGAAGCTTTCGCTCGCTTTAACGCAATACCGCATTACGCTTCTCTCATGCTTAAGATGCCCGGTCCACGTGGCATCATTACAGTAAATGGAAATATTGAGCGCTCCTTGCGCGAGAAGACCGTGCAGCCGCACACTAGACGGCCTCACCAACTAGAGCATCTGACAGGTCGTTAAGACCACGGACACGGTTAGACGAGTCCGGTGTAGCTATATATAATTGATACAGGTTTGATGGCTATACCCTACAACCAATACAAGGGGCTCAACGCGTGTGAAACAAGTGACAATTAGGCTCAACTTTACTCATCTGACTATACATGGTTTATTTAGTATAACCTACCTTTTGCCGACAACTTTTCAACTAAGTTCCTCTCTTTTACAGATGACCATCGTGCTACACCCTCCAGGATACAGGCACAACGGAGACACAGGCGCAGACGTGCAGCAGGGACCCGTTCCAAGGATTCTTTTTAGATTAAGACCCTGCGTAAACCTTTTTTACTGTCTCTTGTTGATACACATCCCCCAGATTCTCAGTACAACTGAGAAGGATGCTGACGTATTGGCATGTGGCCACGTCAGAATATTGCACGTACCTGGACACAGGGGCTTATTACAAAGGGCACTGTTTAGCCCGTTTACATCATAAAGACCGAATACCTTAGGGAGTGTTCGGCGTCGCGAGTTTGGCCTTATATGCATCAGCTCCGAATCATGTCTTTGGTCAAATGTTGGGTTTGCCCGGCTCCTGTGTTTTGCTTGCCTTACGTTCCGCTCTATCGGCTAGGCGGCACCAGGAACTACTGCGATGTGCCCTGGTTCATCGGAACGGCACCTCAGTAGAGAAAGCCGAAAACTGACTGTCATGATATAGCGTGAGACTGGTCAACCACTCGATGACCTAGCGGAATCTTCGGAATTCCTCCGCCTTAACGAAGGGCCGTTTCCCGGCCAGGCATGTACGCGCCCCGAATTCGGATGAGCGCGGAGCCACCAGGGGCTATATAGTAGCCCCACTGTCAAACTCCTCTGGCTAAGTGAAAGTGTTAAAGCATTATAGTCCGATTGCCTAGTTCGCTGCGCTATCACCTCCTTAATGGACCAAGACGTTGGATCAAGTGTGAACATGCGTCTTCTGCGAGCACCCCCGCATTATATGCGTGGGGCCGGAAGCCGACGACTGCCATCTTTCAGGTTATATACATATATACATAAACGGCCGCACATGAGGCATCATAGTACTTTCGGGCAAAAGTATAAAAACAGCCTTGATAAACTCAATAAAACATTGTTTTTCAATGGGAATACATGTCATTAGAACATAATATTTTTCGAGCACTGCGCTTCTATCGAACGAGCACCCTCAAGAACTTCTCGAAAGTAGTGCTCGGCAGGTACTCGGCTCTCGTCCGAATCTTGGGCTGCAATGGCGTTAGCCTCCATCTCCGCCCAGTATGTCTTCACACGGGCAAGGGCCATCCGCGCACCCTCTACGCACGCCGACCTCTTCATCGCGTTGATGTGCGGCATCACACCAAGGAACTGCTGCACCAAACTAAAATAACTATTCGGCTTTGGCCTTTCCGGCCACAGATGATCCACAACAGACCTCATGGCGAGTCCGGACAATCTATTCATCTCGGCCCATTTGGCCAACCGATCAGTCAATGGAAGCGGACGCTCTGGAACGTTAAATTGTGACCAGAACAGCTTTTCCATGTCGCGATCTTTTTGATCTCGGAAGTATTCGGACGCATCGGCGCACTCGCCGCTAAGTCCAGATATGCATCCGCAGAACTCCACAGCCAGTCCAAACTTCATCCACAGCATAAAGGGCTTCCCAGCCGCGATATCCCGGGTTGACGCAGCTCCTCCTTCATCGCTCTCATTGCAGAGCGGGCGTCTTTGGTCGCCATCGTGGCCTTCTCCAGGTCTGTCCTCTTCGCTCGATCTTCCTTTTCAAGAAGCTCGTAACGGTCAGTGGCGTTTTTCAATTCCACAACCATCCTGGCTATTTCCTCCTTGCTTTGGCAGTGAGCAGCCTGTTCGGTTTTCAGCTCCTCGATTGCCTTTAGGGAAGCCGCATCGCTTTTCCTGGCTTGTTCTTTGGCTCAGGCAAGTTCCGCCCAAAGGTTCTTCACGGCCGCAACTTCATCTGCATTCACACACATGTTATAGATACTGGCATCATGCTCCTCTTCCCATGTGTCACTGGAGGAATCACATACCCTATGCCTTGTCAAGCCGCTTGTTGACCAAGTACGATGTCGGCGTCTGCCATGTCAAGCTGCCGCTTTAGCTCGGCAAACTCATCAGTCCGGCTGGCCACCGGACCCTCCGCCACGTGCATATTAAGGCGGCACGATTATTCCTGGGACTATGATCCTCTGTGCGTGTCGTCTTCGACAGCACCCAGAGTCTCAGGGCTACTATCTACACCGGGCACATCTAAAAATGTGCGGGTACTGTCAAAAATGTACATCATTTCGCCGTACCTCAAACCCGTCAGTAGACTCATAAGGCTTCATGCAACCCGCTTTCGACGGAAGAAATCCTTTCAATCACCGTACCCATCAATGTGCGGTGCTCTTCTAAGAGCCTCTTGCCTCTAGCAGATCTTAGTACGTCGACCATACACCAGATGGTGCCGGACTCTTTTGAATTACCCTCTTCAAGAGACCGGATTACTGAGGACTTCGGGTGGCCATAGGATTACCTTCTGGCCTTGCCGGATCAGTGAGAAACCCTCCGCGACGACACCTCGAGGTCGCCCGCCTCATGAGGTGGTATGGCAGGGGAGGCATTTCTCTCCTCCCTCATCTTCTGGAAGAAGATCCCCTGAAGACGAGCTCTGCTGAGAAGGGTAAGATCTGAACTGCAAGATAAATGCTTCGGTTATTTTCCTCAGAAGTATGGCGAGATATTTTCATTATTAAGTACCCTTTTACTTACAGCTCGGTGGAGGGCTGATCCCCTTGAGGGCATAGTGCGGCCGGTGGTATCCCCCAGGGCAGGACCCTCCGGCGAAGATTTCTTCCCCCGTGTGTGGAGATCGTGGTCTCCGGGTCCTCAGAAGGCGTTCCTCTTCCTTCCCTGGGGAGAGGAAGTTTAGTTCCTCCTCCACTGGTTAACCTCCTTCGTGGAGGCTCTAGCCTCCTTGTCCCCCCCCTTTATCTTCTCCTGAGGGCGCTTGATAAGGCGCGATCTCCAGCCTCCTGGTTAGCACGGGATTTGGTAGTGTCTCAGGGAGGGGGGCCGGACACCTGATCAACTTTGCCTTCGCTATCCAATCCCGGTCAAAGAGCGGCTTTTTTAGGGCGACGTTGCGATAAACAAACGAACAGTGTGTTCGGATGCGGGGCTACTTACTTGGGTATCCGGGCAATTGCATCTCAGACCTGCATCCTCAGTGATGTCCGGACACATCATTTGTGGTCCGAAGAACAATTTGTACATCTCCTCGGGCGTCATGCCAAGGAAGTGTTGAATAGCTCGCGGTCCTTCCGGGTTGAATTCCCACATGCGAAGAGGCTAGTGTTTGCAAGGCTGGACTCGACAAACTAGCATAACTTGTGACGACCCACAAGTATAGGGGGTCTATCGTACTCCTTTCGATAAGTAAGAGTGTCGAACCCAACGAGGATCAAAAGGAAATGATAAGCGGTTTTCAGCAAGGTATTCTCTGCAAGTACTAAAATAAGTGGTAACAGATAGTTTTGTGATAGGATAAATTGTAACGAGCAACAAGTAACAAAAAGTAAATAAAGTGCAGCAAGATGGCCCAATCCTTTTGTAGCAAAGGACAAGCCGGAACAAACTCTCATAATAGGAAAAGCGCTCCCGAGGACACATGGGAATATCGTCAACTAGTTTTCATCACGTTCATATGATTCGCGTTCGATACTTTGATAATTTGATATGTGGGTGGACCGGTGCTTGGGTGCTGTTCTTACTTGAACAAGCATACCACTTATGATTAACCTCTATTGCAAGAATCCGCAACTACAACAAAAGTATTAAGGTAAACCTAACCATAGCATGAAACATGTGGATCCAAATCAGCCCCTTACGTAGCAACGCATAAACTAGGGTTTAAGCTTCTGTCACTCTAGCAAGCCATCATCTACTTATTACTTCCCAATGCCTTCCTCTAGGCCCAAATAATGGTGAAGTGTTATGTAGTCAACGTTCACATAACACCACTAGAGGCTAGACAACATACATCTTATCAAAATATCAAACGAATACCAAATTCACATGACTACTAATAGCAAGACTTCTCCCTTGTCATCAGGAACGAACGTAATTTCTCACAAAGCATATTCATGTTTATAATAAGAGGGGTAATAATATGCATATAGGATCTGAACATATGATATTCCACCAAATAAACCAACTAGCATCAACTACAAGGAGTAATTAACACTACTAGCAACCTACTAGCACCAATCCCGACTTTGAGACAAGAATTGGATACAAGAGATGAACTAGGGTTTGGAGATGAGATGGTGCTGGTGAAGATGTTGATGGAGATTGCCCTCTCCCGATGAGAGGAGCGTTGGTGATGACGATGGTGATGATTTCCCCCTCCCGGAGGGAAGTATCCCCGGCAGAACAGCTCTGCGGAGCTCTAGATTGGATCCGCCAAGGTTCCGCCTCGTGGCGGCGGAGTCTCGTCCCGAAAAGTTCCTCCTATTTTTTTCTCATCGAAAGACTTCATATAGGAGAAGATGGACGTCGGAGAGCCACCAGGGGGCCCACGAGGTAGGGGGCGCGCCTAGGGGGGCCACCCTCGTGAGCAGGGTGTGGGCCCCCTGGCCTTCATCTTTGGCGTGGATTTTTCTTTATTTATTTTAAGATGTCCGTGGAGTTTCAGGACTTTTGGAGTTGCGCAGAATAGGTCTCTAATATTTGCTCCTTTTCCAGCCCAGAATTCCAGCTGCCGGCATTCTCCCTCCTTATGTAAACCTTGTAAAATAAGAGAGAATAGCCATAAGTATTGTGACATAAAGTGAAATAACAGTCCATATCAATAAATATCGATATAAAAGCATGATGCAAAATGGACGTATCAACTCCCCCAAGCTTAGACCTCGCTTGTCCTCAAGCGAAAAGCCGATAACAATAAATATGTCCTCATGTTTAGAGGTAGAGGCGTCGATAAAAATAAAATACGGACATGAAGGCATCATGATTATTCTCATAACAGCAACATATATAGATTTTGTCATATGATTACTTATGTTCAAGTGATGATCTATTCACAATGCAAAAGTATAAATCATAAACCTTATTGGGCTCCGACAAACTATAATCTCAGTCATTGAAGCAATTGCAATTTATCATAACATCGGAAAGAGTCTATGTCAGAGCTAAAAAGCAAGTCCACATACTCAACTATCATTTAGTCCTCCATAATTGCTAACACTCACGCAATACTTGTGGTTACGGAGTTTTAATCGGACACAGAGAAAGATAGGGGCTTATAGTTTTGCCCCACAACCTTTTACCTCAAGGGTAATGTCAACAATAATGGTTCATGCTCCCCTACATCCAATTAGATATATATATCATGTTCTTTCCAACATGCTGAGCTTGCCAAAGGATAAAATGAAAAAGAAAAGGTGAAGATCACCATGACTCTTGCATAAGGTAGAAGATAATAATAAAGGATAGGCCCTTCGCAGAGGGAAGCAGAGGTTGCCATGCGCTTTTATGGTTGGATGCATAAAATCTCAATGCGAAAGAACGTCACTTTATATTGCCCCTTGTGATATGAACCTTTATTATGCAGTCACTCGCTTTTATTACTTCCACATCACAAGATCGTATAAAGCTTATTTCTCCCACACCAATCAATCATACATATTTAGAGCAATTTTTATTGCTTTGCACCGATGACAACTTACTTGAAGGATCTTACTCAATCCATAGGTAGATATGGTGGACTCTCATGGCAAAACTGGTTTAAGGGTATTTGGAAGCACAAGTAGTATTTCTACTTGGTGCTGAGAATTTGGCTAGCATGAGGGGGAAAGGCAAGCTCAACAAGTTAGAGGATCCATGACAACATACTTTATCTCAGATATAAGAAAGACATAACTCATTACGTTGTCTTCCTTGTCCAACATCAACTCTTTAGCATGTCATATTTTAATGAGTGCTCCCAATCATAAAAGATGTCAATGATAATATATCTATATGTGAAAACCTCTCTTTCCTTATTACTTCCTATTAATTGCAACAATGACCAAAGCTATGTCTGCCAACTCCCAACAACTTTTAATCATCATACTCTTTCTATGTGAAGTCATTACTCTCAATAAGATCAATATGAACTCTTTGTTTCTTTTTATTCTTTTTCTCTTTTCTTTTATTCACCCAAGATCATGGCAAAATAATCAAGCCCTTGACTCAACACTAATCTTTATTATATAAGCTCACGGACTCGATTACATAGAGAGATCATAAAGCAAAACTCAAAACTAGATCATGCCATAAACTTTATTCTACTAGATCAAGATACTACTAATAGGATCGAACTAAGAAAAACGGTAAAGATAGGAGTTGTGATTGTGATACGATACCGGGGCACCTCCCCCAAGCTTGGCAGTTGCCAAGGGGAGTGCCCATACCCATGTGATTATATCTCCTTCTTTGTTGTCGGTGTAATATTCTTGGCGATGATTCCCCTCAGGATGCGGTTCTCCTCCTCGAGCTTATTGACTTGCTGTTTGAGGTCCATTATTTCCTTACGAAGCTTTCCTGTGACAGCTAAAGCTCCTTGCACCCAAGGGTGTTGCATAGCTGCGGGAGAACAAGTGACACTCCTCTTCATATTTTCATAAGAAAGAAATCTAACATTAGAAGGGATAACCGAGTTTGGAATAGCTGAGCTCTGTAGTTCCCCCATCGTGAACCCAGCTCGGAGGCGAGAGGTGACTTCTTGATCCTCCATGGCATCTACTCTCATCAAGTCAGCCTCCATCTCTTCCTCCGTTGCTGGCCCAAAGTGGTCAGCGTCGCTGTTTGCCCTTGGTTCCGGTGCCGGATTAGATACCCGGCTCTCCCCGATTGACTCTTGAGAAGACATCTTGCTCTAATCTGCAGCAGCAACAGCTCGAAAACAAAAACAGAGGGTTTGCGTGATACGGGAGTCAAAACCTTCGGGAGAATATATAATGAATTTTTACCGACCAAAATACGTAACTGTGCAAGAAAACGGAGTCCGGAAGGCACACGAGGTGCTCACGAGGTAGGGGGCGCGCCCAGGGGTAGGGCGCGCCCACCACCCTCGTGTCCTTCCCGGACTGCTACTTATTTTTCTATTTTTCTAAATATTCCAAAACGGAGAAATATTGCCTTAAAAATTGTTTTGGAGTCGGTTTACTTACCGTACCACATACCTATTCCTTTTCGGAGTCTGAAACGTTCTGGAAAGTGTCCCTTATGTATTCCTCCGGGGTTACGGTTTCAATAATATTGGTTTCAACATTTATGGGATTACCTGAGATATAATGTTTGATTCTTTGACCGTTTACCACCTTCGGATTTGTGCCCTCGAAGTTGTTGATTTTTATGGCACCGGAACGATAGACCTCTTCGATAACATAGGGGCCTTCCCATTTAGAGAGAAGTTTTCCTGCAAAAAATCTTAAACGAGAGTTGTATAGCAATACATAATCACCTACATTAAACTCACTTTGTATCCTTTTGTCATGCCATCTTTTAACTTTTTCTTTAAACAACTTGGCATTTTCATAAGCTTGGGTTCTCCATTCATCAAGTGAGCTAATATCAAATAACCTCTTCTCACCGGCAAGTTTAAAATCATAGTTGAGCTCTTTAATAGCCCAATATGCCTTATGTTCTAGTTCGAGAGGTAAGTGACATGCTTTTCCATAAACCATTTTATACGGAGACATACCCATAGGATTTTTGTATGCAGTTCTATAAGCCCATAATGCATCATCAAGTTTCTTGGACCAATTCTTTCTAGACCTATTAACAGTCTTTTGCAAAATTAATTTGAGCTCTCTATTGCTCAACTCTACTTGACCACTAGACTGAGGGTGATAAGGAGATGCAATTCTATGATTAACATCATATTTAGCAAGCATTTTACGGAAAGCACCATGAATAAAGTGTGAACCACCATCAGTCATTAAATATCTAGGGACTCCAAACCTCGGGAAAATAACTTCTTTAAGCATTTTAATAGAAGTGTTATGATCAGCACTACTAGTTGGAATAGCTTCTACCCACTTAGTAACGTAATCAACAGCAACTAAAATATGTGTGTATCCATTAGAGGCAGGAAAAGGTCCCATATAATCAAAGCCCCAAACATCAAACGGTTCAATAACAAGAGAATAATTCATAGGCATTTCTTGACGTCTACTAATATTACCAATTCTTTGACATTCATCACAAGACAAGACAAACTTACGGGCATCCTTGAAGAGAGTAGGCCAATAAAAACCAGATTGCAATACCTTATGTGCAGTTCTATCTCCAGCGTGGTGTCCTCCATAAGACTCGGAGTGACACTTGCGTAGGATCTGTTCCTGTTCATGCTCAGGTACACAACGTCTAATAACACCATCTACTCCTTCTTTATAAAGATGTGGGTCATCCCAAAAGTAATGTCTTAAATCATAGAAAAACTTTTTCTTTTGCTGGTATGTGAAGCTAGGTGGTATAAACTTAGCAACAATATAATTAGCATAATCAGCATACCATGGAGTACTACGAGAAGTACTTATAACATTTAATTGTTCATCAGGAAAGCTATCATTAATAGGTAGTGGGTCATCAAGAATATTTTCTAACCTAGACAAGTTGTCTGCAACGGGGTTCTCAGCTCCCTTTCTATCAACAATATGCAAATCAAATTCTTGTAGCAAGAGAACCCATCTAATAAGTCTAGGTTTAGCATCTTTCTTTTCCATAAGATATTTAATAGCAGCATGATCAGTTTGAATAGTTACTTTAGAATCAACAATATAAGATCTGAACTTATCACAAAGCAAATACAACTTCTAAAAGCTCTTTTTCAGTAGTAGCATAATTTCTTTGAGCATTGTCTAGAGTCTTACTAGCATAATGAATAACATTTAATTTCTTATCAACTCTTTTCCCTAGAACAGCACCTACAACATAATCACTAGCATCACACATAATTTCAAAGGGTAAATTCCAATCAGGTGGATGAACAACAGGTGCAGAGACTAATGCTTTCTTAAGTATTTCAAATGCTTCTACACAATCATCATCAAAGACAAATGGTATATCTTTTTGCAATAAATTAGTGAGAAGACGAGAAATTTTTGAGAAGTCCTTAATGAACCTCTTGTAAAATCCGGCGTCACCAAGGAAACTTCTTATACCTTTGATGTCCTTGGGACATGACATCTTTTCAATAACATCAACCTTGGCTTTATCAACTTCAATACCTCTTTCAGAAACTTTCTGCCCCAAGACGATACCTTCATTAACCATAAAGTGGCACTTTTCCCAATTCAAGACAAGATTAGTTTC
>NC_053028.1:507215931-507242667 GCF_003073215.2 Triticum urartu | reverse complement strand
AAAGAGAGAGATTCTTGGTATCCGAAGTACCATGGTTCTTTGATATGTTATTACTGCGAGCCAGCCAGCTGTCTTCTCCCGCACAAAAGCGGGTCATGAGTGTCGTGAGGGCTGCCATAGATTTCGGCTTTTCCTGACCAAGGTGCCGGGCTAGCCACTCGTCGCGGATGTTGTGCTTGAAAGCTGCTAGGGCCTCTGCATCCGGACAGTCGATTTGATTTTTCTTTGTTAGGAACCGTGTCCAGAATTGCCTGGCCGATTCCTCTGGCTGCTGAATTATATGGCTTAGGTCATCGGCGTCTGGTGGTCGCACATAAGTGCCCTGAAAGTTGTCGAGGAATGCGGCTTCCAGATCTTCCCAACAGCCAATGGACTCTGCTGGCAAGCTGTTGAGCCAATGCCGAGCTGGTCCTTTAAGTTTGAGTGGGAGGTATTTGATTGCGTGTAGGTCATCACCGCGGGCCATGTGGATGTGCAGGAGGAAATCCTCGATCCATACCGCAGGATCTGTCGTGTGCCGTCGTATGATTCTATATTTACGGGTTTGAAACCCTCTGGGATTTGATGATCCATTACTTTGTCTGTGAAGCATAGGGGTGTGCGGCGCCTCTGTACTGGGCTATATCGCGACGCAGCTCAATGAGTCTTGCCCGCTGTGTTCGGCCCGCGATCTTACTTTTACTGTATCCGGCGTGACAATTTATCGTCTCGCATAGTGGCGCGCCCTCGTGATCCGTAGATCGATCTTGCATGTTTTGCTTTGTCCTCCAATACGTCTCGCAGGTCTGGCGTATTTCCCCATGCCTTTTTATTTGAATGGCGTCGGGGTGCAGGCTGAGCTTTTGGCTGGAATGCCTCTCTATCGCGGCCACGAGGTGGCCGATCAGCCGCGTCATACGCTTCTTCCTCCAGTCGGGGTAGCAACCTGCATTTTGGGTAACTCTTGGAGGGGGCGTTCGAGTTTATATTCCTCGGCCGCGAGGACTTCAGTCCATCTGTCAGCTAGCAGATCTTGATCAGCTTGAAGCTGTTGCTGCTTTTTCTTAAGGCTATTTGCCGTGGCTATAAGCCGGCGCTTGAAGCGCTCTTGTTCGACGGGATCCTCTGGCACGACGAATTCGGCATCGTCGAGGCTTGCCTCGTCTTCGGAGGGGGGCATGTAATTATCATCCTCCGCCTCTCCATCTGCCGCTCTCTCTGGAGGGCTGGCCTTTCCATCCTCCTGTCCTAGATCGTGCTGGAGGGGATTGTTGCCATCTTCGGCACTATCCGGAGTGTTATTATCTCCTGTGCCGGTATCACCACTTTTGCTTTGGCGGGACTTAGAGCGGCGCCGCTGACGTCGGCGCTTGGGTTGCTTCTTGGAGGGGTCATCCTCCGCTGTCTCGTCGCCATTGCCTTCTTTGGGTGTGTCCACCATGTATATATCGTATGATGAGGTGGCTGTCCAGTGCCCTGTGGGCAGTGGTTCCTCTTCGTCTCCCGCATCGTCGTCCATACCGTCGATGTCTTCGGAGTCGAAGTCGAGCATGTCGGTTAAGTCGTCGACAGTGGCTACTAAGTGGGTGGTGGGTGGGCAGCGAATTTCTTCGTCATCCGCATCCCAATCCTGCCGGACATAGTTCGGCCAGGATCCTCCTGACAAGGAGAGAGACCTTAATGAGTTCAGTATGTCGCCAAAGGGCGAGTGCTGAAAAATATCCGCGGAGGTAAACTCCATGATCGGCGCCCAATCGGATTCGCTAGGAACGGGCGCAGGCGGTTCGGAGTCCGTGGCCGGAGAAGGATCCGGCAGTCTGACAACACGGCTCTCGTGCAGGGTAAGGTCGATGTTCGGCTCGATCGCCGCTGAGGGTAAGGCCTCCGTGGCGGGGTCCATCCACCCGTCCATGGACGGCGCAACTGGCTCCGAATTGAGGGTCGGAGCGGCTGCCGGTGCGATCTCTCCGGACACTGTCTGATGGTAGAGCTAAATCGTACTCATCGTGACCGCGTGACGCACAAGGCAGAGGCTCGAATCCGTCGAAGATCAAGTCTCCGAGATATCGGCCGTGTAGTTTAAGCTTCCAAACCTGACCTGGTGGCCAGGGGCGTAACTTTCGATCTGCTCCAGATGGCCAAGCGAGTTGGCCCGCAGTGCGAAGCCGCCGAATACAAAAGATCTGTCCGGGGAGAAAAGTCTCACCCTGGACTGCCATCGCTATCGATGATAGGAGCCATCAAGCCTAACGGACGACGACACAGAGGAACTCTCAATGAAAGCACCAATGTCGGTGTCAAAACCGGCGGATCTCGGGTAGGGGGTCCCGAACTGTGCATCTAAGGCGGATGGTAACAGGAGGCAGGGGACACGATGTTTTACCCAGGTTCGGGCCCTCTTGATGGAGGTAAAACCCTACGTCCTGCTTGATTTATTCTTGATGATATGAGTATTACAAGAGTTGATCTACCACGAGATCGGAGAGGCTAAACCCTAGAAGCTAGCCTATGGTATGATTGTATGTTGTCCTACGGACTAAAACCCTCCGGTTTATATAGACACCGGAGGGGGCTAGGGTTACACAAGGTCGGTTACAAAGGAGGAGATATACATATCCATATTGCCTAGCTTGCCTTCCACGCCAAGTAGAGTCCCATCCGGACACGAGACGAAGTCTTCAATCTTGTATCTTCATAGTCCTAATAGTCTGGCCAAAGGATATAGTCCGGCTGTCCGGAGACGCCCTAATCCACGACTCCCTCAGTTGCAGTCGACCTGCACTTCGTCGTCCTTGCGGACAAGGATGGAGCGTACGTTGTATTTGTGGCGTAGCTCAGAGAAGAGGGACACGGTCAACCTGCGCCTCGTCATCCTTGCAGACAAAGGTGGAGCGTACGTTGTATTTGTGGTGTAGCTCGGAGAAGAGGGCCGCGGTTGACCTGCACCTCGTCGTCCTTGTGGATTTTATAAACTTAAGCGAGCACTGGACTGCAGCTAAGCCCCCGAGTAGGAGGATCGCTCACCACTCGGTAGGATTTTACAAACATAGGCGAGTACTGGACTGCAGCTAAGCCCCCGAGTGGGAGGATTGCTCGCCACTCGGTGAGGATTTTACAAACTTAGGCGAGTACTGGACTGCAGCTAAGCCCCCGAGTGGGAGGATTGCTCACCACTCGGTAGGATTTTACAAACTTAGGCGAGTACTGGACTGCAGCTAAGCCCCCGAGTGGGAGGATTGCTCACCACTCGGTAGGATTTTACAAACTTAGGCGAGTACTGGACTGCAGCTAAGCCCCCGAGTGGGAGGATTGCTCACCACTCGGTAGGATTTTACAAACTTAGGCGAGTACTGGACTGCAGCTAAGCCCCCGAGTGGGAGGATTGCTCACCACTCGGTAGATTTTCTTTCTAGCTTAGGCGAAACTGATTCGTGGCTAAGCCTCCCGAGTGAGAGGCTTGCTCATCACTCGGTAGGATTTTCTTTCGAACTTAGGCGAAACGGATTCGCGGCTAAGCCCACCCACTGGGGGATTTCGGAGGTAAGTAAAAACAACAACAATCATGAGAGAAGACTGAAAAGCTCTTGTCTTTGACGAACAAATTACAAAGGTACTTCTTATTACATTTTATTCGAACGAGTGCTTAAGTATAAAAGGGGCGAAGCAGCTCCGCGTTCCAAGCCCGTGGCTCGTCCTTCTGATGCTCAACTGTAAAGATGGTATGCTCCATTGTGGAGAACTTTGGTGATGATGAAGGGGCCTTCCCAAGCCGGGGCGAGCTTGTGTGGTTTCTGTTGATCCACTCGAAGAACCAGGTCTCCCTCTTGAAAGGTTCGACCCCTCACGTTTCTGGCGTGGAATCGACGCAAGTCTTGCTGATAAATGGTCGACCGGATCAAGGCCATCTCTCTTTCCTCCTCTAAGAGATCGACTGAATCTTGCCGGGCCTGCTCTGCTTCCTCTTCGGAGAAGAGCTCGACTCGGGGTGCGTTGTGGAGCAGGTCACTTGGCAGAACAGCTTCGGCTCCATAGACCAAAAAGAAAGGAGTTCGTCCCGTCGACCGATTGGGAGTTGTCCTCAACCCCCAAAGAACTGACGGAAGTTCATCGACCCAAGCGCCTGCTGCGTGTTTGAGATCACGCATCAGTCGGGGTTTCAGTCCTTTGAGAATTAGGCCATTGCTCTTTCTGCTTGTCCGTTCGACTGCGGGTGAGCGACTGAAGCATAGTCGACTCGTGTGCCTTGAGAAGCGCAGAAAGCTCTAAACTCATCAGAATCGAAGTTCGACCCATTGTCAGTGATGATGCTGTGTGGAACTCCATATCTGAATGTCAATTCTCTGATAAAACTGACAGCGGTGCTGGCTTCAAGATTCTTGATAGGTTTAGCTTCGATCCATTTGGTAAACTTGTCGACTGCCAACGAGCACATGAGTGAAGCCGCTCCTACCAGTTCTCAGTGGTCCAACCATATCCAATCCCCAAACAGCAAAGGGCCAGACGAGGGAATGGTCTTCAGGGCTGACGCTGGCTTGTGAGACATGTCAGAGTAAAACTGGCAGCCTTCACATCTGTCGACTATATCTTTCGCCATTTCATTTGCTCGTGGCCAATAGAATCCGGCTCGGTATGCTTTAGCCACGATGGCCCGAGAGGACGCATGGTGACCACAGGTCCCCGAGTGGATGTCGTTGAGGATCATTCGACCTTCTTCTGGCGTTATCTCTGACCGACTCCAGTCACGCTTTCCCTGAACAGTTGTCCTCTTATCACAGTAAAGGCCTTGGATCGACGGACGATCTGCCGAGCCTCTTCTTCGTCCTCTGGGAGTTCCTTCCTAAGGAATGTACGCACTGTCCAGTCGGGAGTAATGACCAGAACCTCCATGATTAGGTCGACCACGGCTGGGACCTCGACTTCAGTCGGATCTGTGGCGCTCTTAGGCTGCGGGGGCTCTTCAGTAAAAGGATCTTCCTGAACTGTCGGTGTGTGAATATGTTCCAAAAACACATTGCTGGGAATGGCTTCTCTCTTGGAACCTATCTTTGCCAAGTCATCGGCTGCTTGATTTTTCAGACGGGGTATGTGATGGAGCTCTAACCCCTCAAACTTCTTTTCCAACTTCCTCACCGCATTGCAGTAACCAGTCATATGGCTGGGCTTCTAACGTCCCATTCTTTCATCACTTGATTGACCACCAAATCTGAGTCGCCGTAAACCATGAGGCGACGGACGCCGAGTGAAATGGCCATACGTAACCCATATAGGAGTGCTTCATATTCTGCTTCGTTATTGGAGGAATCAAAGTGAATCTGGAGGACGTATCTGAGCTTGTCTCCTCGGGGGGATACCAGTACCACCCCAGCACCAGAACCATTCAGCATCTTGGATCCATCAAAGAACATGGTCCAGTGCTCCGAGTGAACTTGAGTCGGCAGTTGTGTTCGATCCACTCGGCGAGGAAATCTGCTATTGCTTGGGACTTGATAGCTTTCTTTGCCTCAAACTTGATATCTAAGGGAAGGAGTTCAATCGCCCATTTTGCCACTCGACCAGTTGCATCTCTGTTGTGCAGAATCTCTGACAATGGAGCGTCGCTGACGACTGTAACAGAGTGATCAGAGAAATAGTGTGCAACCTTCTTCGTGGTCATGTAAATCCCATAAACAAGCTTCTGATAGTGTGGATATCTCTGCTTTGACGGAGTCAGAACTTCAGAAATATAATAAACCGGGTGCTGAACTTTATAGGCTTTTCCCTCTTCTTCCCGCTCGACCGTAAGTACTGTACTGACGACTTGTCCAGTGGCTGCTATATAAAGCAGTAAAGGCTCTTTGCTGATTGGGGCAGCAAGCACCGGCTGGGTGGAAAGCAGGGCTTTTAGCTCTGCAAATGCTGCATCAGCTTCAGGAGTCCACTCGAACTTATCTGATTTCTTCATCAGTCGGTAAAGAGGCAGTGCCTTTTCACGAGGCGAGAAATGAATCGACTTAGGGCGGCCAAACAACCAGTAAGCTTCTGGACATCATGCACACGCACAGGGCGTTTCATCCGGAGTATAGCACCCACTTTCTCTGGGTTAGCATCGATCCCTCGTTCGGAAACGAGAAAACCGAGTAATTTTCCGCCCGGAACTCCAAACGTGCACTTTGATGGATTAAGCTTGATATCATACCTTCTGAGGTTGGCAAAGGTTTCAGCAAGGTCAGCCAGTAGGTCGGAACCTTTACGTGACTTGACCACAATGTCATCCATGTATGCTTCCACATTCGACTGATCTGAGTGAGCAGCACTTCTGAATCATCCGCATGAATGTGGCTCCAGCGTTCTTCAAACCGAATGGCATGGTGACTGATACGTCTCCAACGTATCTATAATTTTTGATTGCTCCATGCTATATTATCTACTGTTTTGTATATTGGGCTTTTATTTTCCACTTTTATATTATTTTTGGGACTAACCTATTAACCGGAGGCCCAACCCAGAATTGTTGTTTTTTGCCTATTTTAGTGTTTCGAAGAAACGGAATATCAAACGGAGTCCAAATGGAATAAAACCTTCGGGAACGTGATTTTCTCACCGAACGTGAACCAGGAGACTTGGACCCTGCTCCAAGGAACAAAAGAGGCGGTCACAAGGGTGGGGCGCCCCCTGCCTCGTGGGCCCCTCGGAGCTCCACCGACGTAGTCCTTCCTCCTATATATACCTACGTACCCCCAAACGAACAGAAAAGCGAGCCAAAAACCTAATTCCACTGCCGCAACTTTCTGTATCCACGAGATCCCATCTTGGGGCCTGTTCCGGATCTCCACCGGAAGGGGGCCGTCATCACGGAGGGCTTCTAACATCATCATAGCCTCTCCGATGAAGTGTGAGTAGTTTACCTCAGACCTTCGGGTCCATAGTTATTAGCTAGATGGCTTCTTCTCTCTTTTGGATCTCAATACAAAGTTCTCCCCCTCTCTTGTGGAGATCTATTCGATGTAATCTTCTTTTTGCGGTGTGTTTGTTGAGACCGATGAATTGTGGGTTTATGATCAAGTCTATCTATGAATAATATTTGAATCTTCTCTGAATTCTTTTATGTATGATTGGTTATCTTTGCAAGTCTCTTCGAATTATCCGTTTGGTTTGGCCAACTAGATTGGTAGTTCTTGCCATGGGAGAAGTGCTTAGCTTTGGGTTCGATCTTGCGGTGTCCTTTCCAGTGACAGAAGGGGCAGCAAGGCACGTATTGCATCATTGCCATCGAGGATAACAAGATGGGGTTTATTTCATATTGCATGAATTTATCTCTCTACATCATGTCATCTTGCTTAAGGCGTTACTCTGTTTTGTAAGTGCTATCTAGTGCCACCCCTAGTTGGTTTTGGAGTATTGACGACAAACCTAGTTGAGGGACTAACGTGTTTGTGAGAATTGCAGGAAAACACAGGTAGAAGTCCCTCATTGATTCGGTTTTATTACCAGAGATGACCCCTAAAAATGTACGAAGACATTGAAGACAATGGTGGTTTATGAAGATATTCATATTGAAGACAATGACATGAGAAGACTCCCTATGAAGCTTTGGAACTCGAAGACCTAGATCCTTCGTAGTTTTATTTCATTCATGTTGCGTCATAGGAACCACCGTACTGTTAAGTGGGGTCGAAGAGAACCAGTCAGAATGACTGAAGTGATGCCTAATTCAAATCCTATGTCTTCGAGCGAAGCCTATGAGAGAAAATCTTGTCCAGAGTCAGACAAGTCAGCTTTACTTGTAGCCCAAGTAAAGTTGCCGTGTGAGTTCGAAATCCGACCGTTGGTACACGTGTCAATTCCTTAGTGACCCAGGGTCATTTCGGACAGATCAGGTCGGGTTGCCAAGTGGCTATAAATAGTCCACCCCCCCACAACCTTAAACGGTTGGCTGCTCAAATTTCAGTGCACGGCTTTTGTCGTTTGAGAGCAACCCACCTCGAAGCCTTTGAAAGAAAAATTCCCAGTGAGGAGAAAAGCCCTAACCACCCAGAGCCAGAGTAAATTGGGCATCACTTAAGTCTTCGTGTCTGTGTGATCTGAAGACTTATTACACTTGAGGACTGTGCATCCTCCAGACGGTTAGGCGTCGCGTTCAGAGCATCCAAGAGAAATTGTGGATTGCCAGTGAACGAAGTCTGTGAAGGTTTGGGAGTCTACCTTGAAGACTTACCTGAGTGATTGGGCGAGGTCTGTGTGACCTTAGCTCAAGGAGAAAACGGTGAGGACTGGGTGTCTTGGACTAAGTGTCCTTGACTGGGTGTCCGGGACTGTGTGTCCTTTGGTTTAAATACCTAGCCGCTCCAACCAGACGTACAGTTGTCACAGCAACTGGAACTGGTCCAACAAATCATTGTCTTCAACGTGTCACTGGTTTCATCTTCACTTCCTTTCGCTTACAGTTATTCATTGTGAAGCCATTGCATGCTTGCTTTATCTTTTGTCTTCACAACATGAATGTATGATCTGTTCGGCTTCATAACTTCTTCCTACCTGATCCTTATTACACTGAAGCTGTTTGTCATTGCGCTTTCACTCTATTGAATACATGACCATGGCTGGCCTAGTGTAATCTAACTTCCGCTGCATAGTAATAGGCATAATCTTCACTGTTTGTCTTCATAACTCTCACGTTTTGAAGACTTTCATAAAAATCGCCTATTCACCCCCCCTCTAGTCGATATAACGCACTTTCACTCTGTTCTTAACTTAATACTCTAGATGCATGCTGGATAGCGGTCGATGAGTGGAGTAATAGTAGTAGATGCAGAATCGTTTCGGTCTACTTGTCACGGACGTGATGCCTATATACATGATCATGCCTACATATTCTCATAACTATGCTCAATTCTGTCAATTGCTCAACAGTAATTTGTTCACCCACCGTAGAATACTTATGCTCTTGAGAGAAGCCACTAGTGAAACCTATGGCCCCGGGTCTATTCTCATCATATCAATCTCCATCACTTTAATCTTGCTTTGCTTTTTTACTTTGCCTTTTACTTTTTACTTTGCATCTCTATACCAAAAATACCAAAAATATTATATCTATCAGATCTCACTCTCGTAAGTGACCGTGAAGGGATTGACAACCCCTAATCGCGTTGGTTGCGAGTAGCTATCGTTTTGTGCAGGTACGAGGGACCTGCTGTCTGCGTCCTCTACTGGTTATACCTAGTTCTCAAAAACTGAGGGAAATACTTACGCTACTCTGCTGCATCATCCCTTCCTCTTCGGGAGAATCCAACGCAAGCTCAAGAGGTAGCAAGAAGGATTTCTGGCACCATTGCCGGGGAGTCTACGCAAAAAGTCAACATACCAAGTACCCATCACAATCCCTATCTCTCGCATTACATTATTTGCCATTTGCCTCTCGTTTTCCTCTCCCCCACTTCACCCTTGTCGTTTTATTCACCCTCTCTCTCTATCCTCCCTATCTATTTGCCTCTTTTTGCCCGCTCGCCTTTTGTTTGCTTGTGTGTTGGATTGCTTGTTTGTCGCGATGGCTCAAGATACTACCAAATTGTGTGACTTCACCAATACCAATAATAATGATTTCCTTAGCACTCCGATTGCTCCTCTTGCCAATACTGAATCTTGTGAAATCAATACTGCTTTGATGAATCTTGTTATGAAAGATCAATTTGCCGGCCTTCCTAGTGAAGATGTCGCTACTCATCTGAATAGCTTCATTGATTTATGTGATATGCAAAAGAAAAAAGATGTCGATAATGATGTCGTTAAATTGAAGCTATTTCCTTTTTTGCTTAGAGATCGTGCTAAATCTTGGTTTTTGTCTTTGCCTAAAAATAGTATTGATTCTTGGAACAAGTGCAAATATGCTTTTATCTCTAAGTATTTTCCTCCCGCTAAGATCATTTCTCTTAGAAACAATATTATGGACTTTAAGCAACTTGATCATGAACATGTTGCACAAGCTTGGGAGAGAATGAAATTAATGATACGTAATTGCCCTACTCATGGTTTGAATTTGTGGATGATTATACAAAATTTTTATGCCGGATTGAATTTTGCTTCTAGAAATCTTTTAGATTCGGCCGCGGGAGGCACTTTTATGGAAATCACTTTAGGAGATGCTACTAAACTCCTAGATAATATTATGGTTAATTATTCTCAATGGCATACTGAAAGATCTTCTAATAAAAAAGTGCATGCGATAGAAGAAATCAATGTTTTGAGTGGAAAGATGATGAACTTATGAAATTATTTGCTACTAAGAGTGTTTCTTCTGATCCTAATGATATGCCTTTGTCTACTTTGATTGAGAATAACAATGAATCTATGGATGTGAATTTTGTTGGTAGGAATAATTTTGGTAACAACGCTTATAGAGGGAACTTTAATCCTAGGCCATATCCTAGTAATCCTTCTAATAATTATGGGAATTCCTACAACAACTCTTATGGAAATTATAATAAGATGCCCTCTGAATTTGAGAATAGTGTTAAAGAGTTTATGAATTCACAAAAGAATTTTAATGCTTTGCTTCAAGAGAAATTGTTTAAAGTTGATAATTTGGCTAGGAACGTTGATAGAATTTCTCTCGAGATTGATTCTTTAAAGCTTAGATCTATTCCTCCTAAGCATGATATCAATGAGTCTCTCAAAGCCATGAGAATTTCCATTGATGAGTGCAAGGAAAGAACCGCTAGGATGTGTGCTTCCAAAGATGCCTTTATTAAAGCGTGTTCTTCCAATTCCTATGAAACTCAAGATGAAGATCTAAAAGTTATTGATGTGTCACCTATTAAATCTTTGTTTTGCAATATGAATCTTGATGAAACTGAATATGATCTTCCTTTACCTAGAAGGCGTTCTAAAAATTCGGAGTATTTAGATCTTTATGATAAATTTGATGAAAGTGGGATTGAAAGAAATAAAAATCTAGATGTTGCTAAACCCACTATATTGGATTTCAAGAATTTAATTATGAAAGTTGCTCTTTAATTGATTGTATTTCCTTGTTACAACCCGTGCTAAATTCTCCACATGCTTATAGTCAACATAAAGCCTTCACCGAACATATTGTTGATGCCTTGATGCAATCTATGAAGAAAAACTTGAGTTGAAAGTTTCTATCCCTAGAAAACTCTATGATGAGTGGGAACCAACTATTAAAATTAAAATTAAAGATCATGAGTTTTATGCTTTGTGTGATTTGGGTGCTAGTGTCTCTACTATTCCCAAGACTTTGTGTGATTTGCTAGATTTCCGTAATTTTGATGATTGCTCTCTAAACTTGCATCTTGCGATTCTACTATTAAGAAACCTATGGGAAGGATTAATGATGTTCTTATTGTTGCAAATAGGAATTATGTGCCCGTAGATTTCATTGTTCTTGATATAGATTGCAATCCTTCTTGCCCTATTATTCTTGGTAGACCTTTCCTTAGAACGGTTGGTGCGATTATTGATATGAAGGAAGGGAATATTAGATTTCAATTTCCATTAAAAAAGGGCATGGAACACTTTCCAAGAAAGAAAATAAAATTTCCATATGAAACTATCATGAGAGCCACTTATGGATTGCCTACCAAAGATGGCAATACCTAGATCTATCCTCGCTTTTATGCCTAGCTAGGGGCGTTAAACGATAGCGCTTGTTGGGAGGCAACCCAATTTTATTTTTATTCCTTGCTTTTTGCTCCTGTTTAGTAATAAATAAATTATTTAGCCTCTGTTTTGGTTGTGTTTTTTGTGTTTAATTAGTGTTTGTGCCAAGTAGAACCGTTGGGAAGACTTGGGGAAAGTCTTGTTGAACTTGCTGTAAAAAACAGAAACTTTAGCGCTCACGAGAACTGCTGTAATTTTTATTTGAAGAGTGATATTTAGTTAATTCTTTTTGCAGATGATTAATAGATAAATTCCTCACGTCCAGAAATTTATTTTAGAATTTTTGGGGTCCAGATTGCGCTAGCTACAGATTACTATAGACTGTTCTGTTTTTGACAGATTCTGTTTTTCGTGTGTTGTTTGCTTATTTTGATGAATCTATGGTTAGTAAAATAGTTTATAATCCATAGAGAAGTTGGAATACAGTAGGTTTAACACCAATATAAATAAATGAATGAGTTCATTACAGTACCTTGAAGTGGTCTTTTGTTTTCTTTCGCTAACGGAGCTCACGAGTTTTCTATTTTGAGTTTTGTGTTGTGAAGTTTTCAAGTTTTGGGTGAATTCTTTTGATGGATTATGGAACAAGGAGTGGCAAGAGCGTAAGCTTGGGGATTCCCATGTAACCCCCAAGATAATCCAAAGACACCAAAAAGTCAAAGCTTGGGGATGCCTCGGAAGGCATCCCCTCTTTCGTCCACTTCCATCGGTAATTTACTTGGAGCTATATTTTTATTCACCAACATGATATGTGTTTTGCTTGGAGCGTCTTGTATTATTTGTGTCTTTGTGTTTTAGTATGCCACAATCATCCTTGCTGTACACACCTTTTGAGAGAGCCATACATGAATTAAAATTTGATAGAATACTCTATGTGCTTCACTTATATCTTTTGAGCTATGTAGTTTTGCTCTATGTGCTTCACTTATATCTTTTGAGCGTTATAATTTTGCTCTATGTGCTTCACTTAGATCTTTTAGAGCACGGTGGTGGATTTGTTTTAAAGAAACTATTGATCTCTCATGCTTCACTTAAATTATTTTGAGAGTCTCTTAATAGCATGGTAATTTGCTTAATAATAATATGCTTGGTATTCAAGATTTGTGAAACTTTCTTTTGAGTGTGTTGAATACTAAGAAAAGATTGAAGCATGATAATTGTTTTGAGATATGGAGGTGATAATATTAAAGTCATGCTAGTTGAGTAGTTGTGAATTTAAAGAATACTTGTGTTAAAGTTTGTGATTCCCGTAGCATGCACGTATGGTGAACCGTTATGTGATGAAGTCGGAGCATGATTTATTATTGATTGTCTTCGTTATGAGTGGCGGTCGGGGGCGAGCGATGGTCTTTTCCTACCAATCTACCCCCCCTAGGAGCATGCTCGTAATACTTTTCTTTGATAACTTCTAGATTTTTGCAATAAGTATTTGAGTTCTTTATGACTCATGTTGAGTCCATGGATTATACGCACTCTCACCCTTCCACCTTTGCTAGCCTCTCTAATACCGCGCACCTTTCGCCGATATCATACACCTACCATATACCCTCCTCAAAACAGCCACCATACCTACCTATTATGGCATTTCCATAGCCATTCTAAGATATATTGCCATGCAACTTTCCACCATCTAGTTTATTATGACACACTCCATCATTGTCATATTGCATATCCCGGTACACCGCCGGATGCATTCATATAGAGTCATATTTTATTCTAAGTATCGAGTTGTAATTGTTGAGTTATAAGAAAAATAAAAGTGTGATGATCATCATTATTAGAGCATTGTCCCAATAAGGAAAGAATGATGGAGACTATGATTCCCCCATAAGTCATGATGAGACTCTGGACGAAAAATAAAATAAAAAAAGAGGTCAAAGAAGCCCAAATAAAAAGAGGCCAATAAAAAAAGAGAAAAGGCCCAAAAAAATAAAAAAATGAGAGAAAAAGAGAGAAGGGACAATGTTACTATCCTTCTTACCACACTTGTGCTTCAAAGTAGCACCATGATCTTCATTCATAATGAGAGTCCTCATGTTATCACTCTTCATTCCAATAGGGTTCTCCTACTGATATCCAACTGTTGGGTACAAATTTACTATTGTAGAATAAGAAATATCTTACGAGCTGTATATTATGATCACAACTGACACTTGGGGCATATTCTCTCATCATCCAAATGTCTCCGACTCGGGCTCTGCTAGAGCATCAACCTCAAGGAGTGGCTATCGCGTCGACATAACGCACTTAGTGTCTCTACTATGATTGGAGTCAATGCACAGTTTCTTTACTGATATACTTGCTCTAGTGCATCCGTTGCATGGAAATCCCTACTCACTCACATTGATATCTATTGATGGGCATCTCCATAGCCCGTTGATACGCCTAGTTGATGTGAGACTATCTTCCCCTCTTTTGTCTTCTCCACAACCACCATTTCTATTCCACTCTATAGTGCTATATCCATGGCTCACGCTCATGTATTGCGTGAAGATTGAAAAAGTTTGAAAAAAGAAGTATGAAACAATTGCTTGGCTTGTCATCGGGGTTTGTGCATGATTTAAATACTTTGTGTGGTGAAGATAGAGCATAGCCAGACTATATGATTTTGTAGGGATACTTTCTTTGGCCATGTTATTTTGAGAAGACATAATTGCTTTGTTAGTATGCTTGAAGTATTATTATTTTTATGTCAATATAAACTTTTGTCTTGAATCTTTCGAAATCTGAATATTCATATCACAATTAAGAAGATTTGCATTGAAATTATGCCAAGTAGCACTCTGCATCAAAAATTCTCTTTTTATCATTTACCTACTCGAGGACGAGCAGGAATTAAGCTTGGGGATGCCTGATACGTCTCCAACGTATCTATAATTTTTGATTGCTCCATGCTATATTATCTACTTTTTTGGACTATATTGGGCTTTATTTTCCACTTTTATATTATTTTTGGTACTAACCTATTAACCGGAGGCCCAGCCCAGAATTGCTGTTTTTTTGCCTATTTCAGTGTTTCGAAGAAACGGAATATCAAATGGAGTCCAAACGAATGAAACCTTCGGGAACGTGATTTTCTCACCGAACGTGATCCAGGAGACTTGGACCCTACGCCAAGGCATCAGAGAGGCGGTCACGAGGGTGGGGGGCGCCCCCCCTAGGGCGCGCCCCCTGCCTCGTGGGCCCCTCGGAGCTCCACCGACGTACTCCTTCCTCCTATATATACCTACGTACCCCCAAACGATCAGAACAGGAGCCAAAAACCTAATTCCACCGCCGCAACTTTCTGTATCCACGAGATCCCATCTTGGGGCCTGTTCGGAGCTCCGCCGGAGAGGGCCGTCATCACGGAGGGCTTCTACATCATCATAGCCCCTCCGATGAAGTGTGAGTAGTTTACCTCAGACCTTCGGGTCCATAGTTAGTAGCTAGATGGCTTCTTCTCTCTCTTTGAATATCAATACAAAGTTCTCCCCCTCTCTTGTGGAGATCTATTCGATGTAATCTTCTTTTTGCGGTGTGTTTGTTGAGACCGATGAATTGTGGGTTTATGATCAAGTCTATCTATGAATAATATTTGAATCTTCTCTGAATTCTTTTATGCATGATTGGTTATCTTTGCAAGTCTCTTCGAATTATCTGTTTGGTTTGGCCAACTAGATTGGTAGTTCTTGCCATGGGAGAAGTGCTTTACTTTGGGTTCGATCTTGCGGTGTCCTTACCCAGTGACAGAAGGGGCAGCAAGGCATGGACTGTATTGTTGCCATCGAGGATAACAAGATGGGGTTTATTTCATATTGCATGAATTTATCTCTCTACATCATGTCATCTTGCTTAAGGCGTTATACTCTGTTTTAACTTAATACTCTAGATGCATGCTGGATAGCGGTCGATGAGTGGAGTAATAGTAGTAGATGCAGAATCGTTTCGGTCTACTTGTCACGGACGTGATGCCTATATACATGATCATGCCTAGATATTCTCATAACTATGCTCAATTCTGTCAATTGCTCAACAGTAATTTGTTCACCCACCGTAGAATACTTATGCTCTTGAGAGAAGCCACTAGTGAAACCTATGGCCCCCGGGTCTATTCTCATCGTATCAATCTCCATCACTTTAATCTTGTTGCTTTTTTTGCTTTCACTTTGCATCTCTATACCAAAAATACCAAAAATATTATATCTATCAGATCTCACTCTCGTAAGTGACCGTGAAGGGATTGACAACCCCTAATCGCGTTGGTTGCGAGTAGCTATCGTTTTTGTGCAGGTACGAGGGACTTGAGCGTGGCCTCCTACTGGATTGATACCTTGGTTCTCAAAAACTGAGGGAAATACTTACGCTACTCTGCTGCAATCATCCTTTCCTCTTCGGGAAACCAACGCAAGCTCAAGAAGCACCTGGCGCCTCGTATTCATTCATGCGTGGGAGAAGCCCTTATTGGGCACAGAAGCCAAGAGGTCCAAACATTTATGGGACCGACACTGCTTTACAAACGTTCGAAATGTAGAAGAACCCGCCTTGCAATGCCGAAGACAACACTGCGCGCCGGACTCATCGTCATTGAAGCCTGGTTCGGGGGCTACTGAGGGAGTCCTGGATTAGGGGGTATCCGGACAGCCGGATTATATCCTTTGGCCGGACTGTTGGACTATGAAGATACAAGATTGAAGACTTCGTCTCGTGTCCGGATGGGACTCTACTTGGCGTGGAAGGCAAGCTAGGCAGTATGGATATGGATATCTCCTCCTTTGTAACCGACCTTGTGTAACCCTAGCCCCCTCCGGTGTCTATATAAACCGGAGGGTTTTAGTCCGTAGGACAACATACAATCATACCATAGGCTAGCTTCTAGGGTTTAGCCTCTCCGATCTCGTGGTAGATCAACTCTTGTAATACTCATATCATCAAGAATAAATCAAGCAGGACGTAGGGTTTTACCTCCATCAAGAGGGCCCGAACCTGGGTAAAACATCGTGTCCCCTGCCTCCTGTTACCATCCGCCTTAGATGCACAGTTCGGGACCCCCTACCCGAGATCCGCCGGTTTTGACACCGACACTCATATTGGTTCCTACATATTCCGCGAAGATCTTTATCGGTCAAACTGCATAACAACATACGTTGTTCCCTTTGTAATCGGTATGTTACTTGCCCGAGATTCGATCATCGGTATCTCAATACCTAGTTCAATCTCGTTACCATCAAGTCTCTTTACTTGTTCCTTAATGCAACATCCCGTAACTAACTCATTGGTCACATTGCTTGCAAGGCTTATAGTGATGTGCATTACCGAGAGGGCCCAGAGATACCACTCCGATACACGGAGTGACAAATCCTGATCTCGATCTATGCCAACTCAACAAACACCATCAGAGAAACCTGTAGAGAATCTTTATAGTCATCTAGTTACGTTGTGACGTTTGATAGCACACTAAGTGTTCCTCCGGTATTCGGGAGTTGCATAATCTCATAGTCGTAGGAACATGTATAAGTTATGGAGAAAGCATTAGAAGTAAACTAAACGATCAAAGTGCTAAGATAATGGATGGTTCAAGTCAATCACATCATTCTATAATGGTGTGATCCCGTTTATCAAATGACAACTCTTTGTCCATGGCTAGGAACCTTAACCATCTTTGATCAACGAGCTAGTCAGGTAGAAGCACACTAGTGATACTTTGTTTATCTATGTATTCACACATGTACTAAGTTTCCGGTTAATACAATTCTAGCATGAATAATAAACATTTATCATGATATAAGGAAATATAAATAACAACTTTATTATTGCCTCTAGGGCATATTTCCTTCACTTGATCTAGTATAGGGTTGAGGGAGAGTTCCGTCAGCACGAACGATGTAGCGACGGTGTTAGTGATGTGATCCGCGCAGGGCTTCGCCTAAGCACTACGATAATATGACCGAGGTGGTAAACTGTGAGGGGGGCACCGCACACAGCTAAGGGACAATTTATGTGCCTTTGGGGTGCCCCCCCCCCGTATATAAAGGAGGAGAGGGAGGAGGCTGCGCGGCCTTGAGGGGCGCGCCATGGGGGGAGCCCAACTAGGATTCCCAATCCTAGTTGGACTCCCTTTCCTATTCCAAGAGGGGAAAAGAGGGAAGGAGAGGGAGAGGGAGAGGAAAGAGGGGGTCGCGCCCCCTCCCCCCAGTCCAATTCAGACTCCCTTGGGGGGAGGGGCGCCACCCTGCGGGCTGCCCTCTCCTACTCCCTTATGGCCCATTAAGGCCCATTGAAGGAAATATGCCCTAGAGGCAATAACAAAGTTGTTATTTATATTTCCTTATATCATGATGAATGTTTATTATTCATGCTAGAATTGTATTAGCCGGAAACTTAGTACATGTGTGAATACATAGAGAAACAGTATGTCACTAGTATGCCTCTACTTGACTAGCTTGTTGAATCAATGATGGTTATGTTTCCTAACCATAGACATCAGTTGTCATTTGATTAACGAGATCACATCATTAGAGAATGATGTGATTGACTTGACCCATCCGTTAGCTTAGCACGATGATCGTTTAGTTTGTTGCTATTGCTTTCTCCATAACTTATACATGTTCCTATGACTATGAGATCATGCAACTCCCTTATATCAGAGGAACACTTAGTGTGCTATCAAATGTCACAACATAACTGGGTGACTATAAAGATGCTCTACAGGTGTCTCCAATGGTGTTTGTTGAGTTGGCATAGATCGAGATTTGGATTTGTCACTCCAAGTATCGGGGAGGTATCTCTGGGCCCTCTTGGTAATGCACATCACAACAAGCCTTGCAAGCAATGTGACTAATGAGTTAGTTACGGGATGATGCATTACGGAACGAGTAAAGAGACTTGCCCCAGTCTCCCTCCTTGCTCCTTTATATACGGGGGCAGGGGCACCCTAGAACACACAAGTTGATCATTGATCCCTTAGCCATGCGCGGTGCCCCCTCCACCATAATCCACCTCGGTCATATCGTCATAGTGCTTACGCGAAGCCCTACGCCGGTAGCTTCATCATCACCGTCATCACACTGTTGTGCTGACGAAGCTCTCCTCGACACTCAGCTAGATCGAGAGTTCGTGGGACGTCACCGAGCTGAACGTGTGCAGATCGCGGAGGTGCCGTACTTTAAGTACTAGGATCGGTCGGATCGTGAAGACGTACGACTACATCAACCGCGTTGTCATAACGCTTCCGCTTACGGTCTACGAGGGTACGTGGACAACACTCTTCCCCTCTCGTTGCTATGCATGATAACCCACAAGTATAGGGGATCGCAACAGTTTTCGAGGGTAGAAGTATTCAACCCAAATTATTGATTCGACACAGGGGAGCCAAAGAATACTTCTCAAGTATTAGCAGCTGAGTTGTCAATTCAACCACACCTCGAAACTTAATATCTGCAGCAAGTATTTAGTAGCAAAGTAATATGATAGTAGTGGTAATGGTAGCAAAAGGTAATAGTAATAAAAGTAATGTTTTTGGTATTTTGTAGTGATGTTAGCAATAGCAACAGGAAAGTAAATAAGCGAAGAACAATATATGGAAAGCTCGTAGGCAATGGATTGTGATAGAGAATTATGCCGGATGCGGTTCATCATGTAACAGTCATAACCTAGGGTGACACGGAACTAGCTCCAGTTCATTGATATAATGTAGGCATGTATTCCGAATATAGTCATACGTGCTTATGGAAAAGAACTTGCATGACATCTTTTGTCCTACCCTCCCATGGCAGCGGGGTCCTTACGGAAACTAAGGGATATTAAGGCCTCCTTTTAATAGAGTACCGGAACAAAACATTAACACATAGTGAATACATGACTCCTCAAACTACGGTCATCATAGGTAAGTATCCCAATTATTGTCACTTCGGGGTTAATGGATCATAACACATAATAGGTGACTGTAGACTTGCAAGATAGGATCAAGAACACTCATATATTGATGAAAACATAATAGGTTCAGATCTAAAATCATGGCACTCGGGCCCTAGTGACAAGCATTAAGCATAGCAAAGTCATAGCAACATCAATCTCAGAACATAGTGGCTACTAGGGATCAAACCCTAACAAAACTAACTCGATTACATGATAGATCCCATCCAACCCATCACCATCCAGCAAGCCTACGATGGAATTACTCACGCACGGTGGTGAGCATCATGAAATTGGTGATGGAGGATGGTTGATGATGACGATGGCGACGGATTCCCCTCTCCGGAGCCCCGAATGGACTGCAGATCAGCCCTCCCGAGAGGTTTTAGGGCTTGGCGGCGGCTCCGTATCATAAAATGCGATGAATTCTTCTCTCTGATTTTTTTCTCCCCGAAACACAATATATAGAGTTGGAGTTGGAGTAGGAGAGGCACCAGGGGGCCAACGAGGTAGGGGGCGCACCCTAGGGGGCAGGCACACCCCCCACCCTCGTGGAGAGGTGGTGGGCCCCTGGCCTTCATCTTTTGTAGGTATTTTTTATATTTTCCAAAAAGTAGCTCGTGAAGTTTCAGTCATTCCGAGAACGTTTGTTTCTGTACATAAATAACACCATGGTAATTCTGCTGAAAACAGCGTCAGTCCGGGTTAGTTCCATTCAAATCATGCAAGTTAGAGTCCAAAACAATGGCAAAAGTGTTTGGAAAAGTAGATACGTTGGAGACGTATCAACTCCCCCAAGCTTAAACCTTTGCTTGTCCTTAAGCAATTCAGTTGACAAACTGAAAGTGATAAAGAAAAACTTTTACAAACTTGTTTGCTCTTGTTGTTGTAAATATGTAAAGCCGGCATTCAAGTTTTCACCAAAGATTATAACTAACCACATTGCAATAACGCTAGGTCTCAAGTTTACTCATATCAATAGCATAATCAACTAGCGAGCCATAATAATAAATCTCGGATGACAACACTTTCTCAAAACAATCATAATATGATATAACAAGATGGTATCTCGCTAGCCCTTTCTGAGACCGCAAAACATAAATGTAGAGCACCTTTAAAGACCAAGGACTGACTAGACATTGTAATTCATGGTAAAAGAGATCCAGTCAAGTCATACTCAATGTAAATTAACAGTAATGAATGCAAATGACAGCGGTGCTCTCCAGCTGGTGCTTTTTAATAAGAGGATGATGACTCAGCATAAAAGTAAATAGATAGGCCCTTCGCAGAGGGAAGCAGGGATTTGTAGAGGTGCCAGAGCTCGTTTTGAAACAGAGGTGAATAATATTTTGAGCGGTATACTTTCAATTGTCAACATAACAACCAAGAGATGGCGATATCTTCCATGCTACATACATTATAGGCGGTTCCCAAACAGAATGGTAAAGTTTATACTCCCCCTTCCACCAACAAGCATCAATCCATGGCTTGCTCGGAAACAACGAGTGCCTCCAACTAACAAGAGTCCCGGGGGAGTTTTGTTTGCATTATTTTGATTTGAAGTTTGCATAAAGCATGGGACCTGGGCATCCCGGTGACCAGCCATTTTCTCGTGAGTGAGGAGCGGAGTCCACTCCTCTTGAGAATAACCCGCCTAGCATGGAAGGTACAGACATCCCTAGTTGATACATGAGCTATTCGAGCATACAAACATGGATATTTATTTGAAGGTTTAGTAGTTTGGCACATACAAATTTACTGGAACGGCAGGTAGATACCGTATATAGGTAGGTATGTGGACTCATGTGGAATAACTTTGGGGTTTAAGGAGTTTGGATGCACATGCAGTATTCCCGCTTAGTACAGGTGAAGGCTAGCAAAAGACTGGGAAGCGACCAGCTAGAGAGCGACAACAGTCATGAACATGCATTAAAATTAATCAACACCGATGCAAGCATGAGTAGGATATAATCCACCATGAACATAAATATCGTGAAGGCTATGTTGATTTTGTTTCAACTACATGCGTGAACATGCGCCAAGTCAAGTCACTTAAATCATTCAGAGGAGGATACCACCCTATCATACCACATCATAACTATCTCAATAGCATGTTGGCACACAAGGTAAACCATTATAACTCATAGCTAATCAAGCATGGCACAAGAAACTATGATCTCTAATTTTCATTGCAAACATGTTTATTCATAATAGGCTGAATCAGGAACGATGAACTAATCATATTTACAAAAACAAAAGAGGTCGAGTTCATACCAACTTTTCTCATCTCAACCAGTCCATCATATATCATCATAATTGCCTTTCACTTGCACGACCGAACGATGTGAATAATAATAATAGTGCACGTGCATTGGACTAAGCTGGAATCTGCAAGCATTCAATAAATAGGAGAAGACAAGGCAATATGGGCTCTTTCGTCAGATCAACATTTATGCATATAAGAGCCACTTCAACAATTTAATCATGGTCTTCTCCTATCGACCCCCAAAGAAAAGAAAAGAAGCAAAACTAGTTTCATGGGAAAGCTCACAACAAGCAAAAGAAGAACAGGGAATCTTTTTGGGTTTTCTTTTTAATTACTACTACAAGCATGGAAATTAAACTGATTAAAAGCTACAACTATTTTTTTGTTTTTCTTAAGGTTTATTAAACACACAAGAAGAAAGCATAAAAAGGAAATAAACTAGCATGGATGATACAATGAAAAAGTATGCGCACCGATATCTGGCAATGAGTGTGTGAACATAAATGTAATGTCGGTGAGAAATACGTACTCCCCCAAGCTTAGGCTTTTGGCCTAAGTTGGTCTATGGCCACGGCTGAGCTCGGCTCGATAGCCCCTCAAAAGTCTCTTCATCATTTTCTGAAAAATTCTGAAATTTTTAGTACTTCAAAATAAAAGTAAACCAAACTCAATAATATTGATAGCAACTACTCCTACAAGTGCCTAGAGCCTATATCATGCATCAAAACTACTTTTGACCATATAAATTTGACATGCAAGCTCAAGAACAGGGTCACCTAAGCAGCAAAAATTTGCAATGAATAAATCCACTAGAACAAAAACTAATTGGACCAATGGAGGAGTCACATACCAAGGAACAATCTCCCCAAGCAGTTTTGTGAGAGGTGCTTTGAGCAAGGAGATCGAAAATGGCAGCAAAATGAGCTTGGACTCGGGTTTGAGCTGCATATTTGTGTTTGGGGGAGGAAGAAGGAGTGTGTGTGTGAAAGGATAAGTGGAGGAGGACCACCGTGGGCCCACGAGGCAGGGGGTGCGCCCAGGGGGTAGGGCGCGCCCTCCACCCTCGCGGCCAGGTGGATGACCCGCCTGCTGTGTTCTCAGTGCCAAATATTCTCAAATATTCCAGAAAAAACCATATTTAAATTTCAGGGCATTTGGAGAACTTTTATTTTCAGGGTATTTTTATATTGCACGGATAATCAGATAACAGACAGAAAAATATTATTTTTATTTCATTTAATATAAATAATAGAAAGTAAAAGGAGGGTACAGAAGGTTGTGCCTTCTAGTTTCATCCATCTCATGCTCATCAAAAGGAATCCACTAACAAGGTTGATCAAGTCTTGTTAACGAACTCATTCCGAATAAAATGGAACCGGAGAAATTTCGAATAACACTATGTTACCTCAACGGGGATATGCACATCCCCAATAATAAGAATATCATATTTCTTCTTGACAGTAGGAAGAGGAAATTCAAAACCTCCAAATATAATCGATGGGATTTTTCCAATAGAGTTGATACTATGAGCTTGAGGTTGTTTCCTCAGAAAGTGTACCGTATGCTCATTACCATTAACATGAAAAGTGTCATTGCCTTTAGTGCAATCAATAACAGCCCTTGCAGTATTCAAAAAGGGTCTTCCAAGAATAATAGACATACTATCATCCTCGGGAATATCAAGAATAACAAAGTCCGTTAAAATAGTAACGTTTGCAACTACAACAGGCACATCCTCACAAATACCGACAGGTATAGCAGTTGATTTATCAGCCATTTGCAAAGATATTTCAGTAGGTGTCAACTTATTCAAATCAAGTCTACGATATAAAGAGAGAGGCATAACACTAAACACCGGATCCAAGATCACATAAAGCAGTTTTAACATAGTTTCTTTTAATGGAGCATGGTATAGTTGGTACACCGGGATCTCCAAGTTTCTTTGTATTCCACCCTTAAAAGTATAATTAGCAAGCATGGTGGAAATTTCAGCTTCCGGTATCTTTCTCTTATTTGTAACAATATCTTTCATATACTTAGCATAAGGATTCATTTTGAGCATATCAGTTAATCGCATACCCAAAAAGATAAGTCTAATCATTTCAGCAAAGCGCTCAAAATCCTCATCATCCTTTTTCTTGGATGGTTTGGGAGGAAAAGGCATGGGTTTCTGAACCCATGGTTCTCTTTCTTTACCATGTTTCCTAGCAACAAAGGCTTTCTTATCATAACGTTGATTCTTTGATTGTGGGTTATCAAGATCAACAGCAGGTTCAGTTTCTATATCATTATCATTACTAGGTTGAGCATCCTCATGAACATTATCTTTAACTTTATCACTAGTTTCAGGTTCATTACCAGATTGAGTTTCAGCATCAGAAATAGAAATATCATTTGTATTCTCATGTGTTTCAATAACAGGTTCACTAAAAGCATGCAAAGTCCTATCATTTTCTTTTTCTTCCTTTTAGAAGGACTAGGTGCATCTATATTATTTCTCTGAGAATCTTGCTCAATTCTCTTAGGATGGCCTTCAGGATACAAAGGTCCTGAGTCATTTTACCACCTCTAGTCATAACTCTAACAGCATTATCATTATCCTTACTATTCAATTCATTGAGCAAATCATTTTGAGCTTTAAGTACTTGTTCTACTTGAGTGGTAACCATAGAAGCATGTTTACTAATAAGTTTAAGTTCACCTTTGACATTAGCCATATAATCACCCAAGTGTTCAAGCATATTTGAATTGTATTTCAATTGTCTACCAAAATAAGCATTAAAGTCTTCTTGCTTAGCCATAAATTTATCAAACTCATCTAAGCATGGGCTAGCAAACTTAGTAAATGGGATTTCAGCTTTATCATATCTATAGAGAGAATTTACCTTTACTACCTGTGTCGGGTTATCAAGACCATGAGTTTCTTCAATAGGTAAATTAAGACCATGTATTTCTTCAATAGGAGGTAAATTCTTAACATCTTCAGCTTTAATACCCTTTTCTTTCATAGATTTCTTTGCCTCTTGCATATCTTCAGGACTAAGAAATAGAATACCCCTCTTCTTCGGAAGTTGGTTTAGGAATAGGCTCAGGAATTGGCTCCAGAGGTGTCAATTATTTTCATTTGTCAACATATTATTCAATAGAATTTCAGCTTCATCCGGTGTTCTTTCCCTGAAAACAGAACCAGCACAACTATCCAGGTAATCTCTGGAGCATCGGTTAGTCCATTATAAAAGATATCAAGTATTTCATTTTTCTTAAGAGGATGATCAGGCAAAGCATTAAGTAATTGGAGAAGCCTCCCCCAAGCTTGTGGGAGACTCTCTTCTTCAATTTGCACAAAATTATATATATCCCTTAAAGCAGCTTGTTTCTTATGAGCAGGGAAATATTTAGCAGAGAAGTAATAAATCATATCCTGGGGACTACGCACACAACCAGGATCAAGAGAATTAAACCATATCTTAGCATCACCCTTTAATGAGAACGAAAATATTTTAAGGATATAAAAGTAGCGAGTTCTCTCATCAATCGTGAACAAGGTGGCTATATCATTCAATTTAGTAAGATGTGCCACAACAGTTTCAGATTCATAACCATGAAAAGGATCAGATTCAACCAAAGTAATTATATCAGGATCAACAGAGAATTCATAATCCTTATCGGTAAGATAGATAGGTGAAGTAGCAAAAGCAGAGTCAAGTTTCATTCTAGCATTTAGAGATTGCTTGTTCCATTTAGCTAATAACCTCTTAAGTTCATATCTATCTTTGCAAGCTAAAATAGCTAAAGAGGCTTCTTGGTCAAAAACATAACCCTCAGGAATAACAAGTGATTCTTCATCATCACTTTCATCAGTATTATCAGATTCAATATTTTCAATCTCTCTAGCCCTAGCAAGTTGTTCATCAAGAAATTCACCAAGTGGCACGGTAGTATCAAGCAATGAAGTAGTTTCATCATAAGTATCATGTATAGTAGAAGTAGCATCATCAATAACATGAGACATATCAGAACAAATAGCAGAAGCAGTTTTAGGTGTCGCAAGCTTACTCAAAACAGAAGGTGAATCAAGTGCAGAGCTAGATGGTAGTTCCTTACCTCCCCTCGTAGTTGAGGGATAAATCTTGGTTCTTGGATCTTTCAAGTTCTTCATAATGATAAGCAGATATAAATCCCAAGTGACTCAAAGAATAAAGCTATGCTCCCCGGCAACGGTGCCAGAAAATAGTCTTGATAACCCACAAGTATAGGGGATCGCAACAGTTTTCGAGGGATAAAGTATTCAACCCAATTTATTGATTCGACACAAGGGGGGAGCCAAAGAATACTCTCAAGTATTAGCAAGCTGAGTTGTCAATTCAACCACACCTGGAAACTTAATATCTGCAGCAAGTATTTAGTAGCCAAAGTAATATGATAGTAGTGTAACGAGCAAAAGGTAACAGTAAAAAGTAATGTTTTTGGTATTTTGTATAGATGATAGCAATAGCAAACGGGAAAGTAAATAAGCGGAAGAACATATATGGAAGCTCGTAGGCAATGGATCGGTGATGGAGAATTATGCGGATGCGGTTCATCATGTAACAGTCATAACCTAGGGTGACACAGAACTAGCTCCAGTTCATTGATATAATGTAGGCATGTATTCCGAATATAGTCATACGTGCTTATGGAAAAGAACTTGCATGACATCTTTTGTCCTACCCTCCCGTGGCAGCGGGGTCCTTACGGAAACTAAGGGATATTAAGGCCTCCTTTTAATAGAGTACCGGAACAAAGCATTAACACATAGTGAATACATGAACTCCTCAAACTACGGTCATCATCGGTAAGTATCCCGATTATTGTCACTTCGGGGTTAACGGATCATAACACATAATAGGTGACTATAGACTTGCAAGATAGGATCAAGAACACTCATATATTGATGAAAACAT
>NC_053028.1:507198353-507214931 GCF_003073215.2 Triticum urartu | reverse complement strand
TTGCACGTGACCTCTGAAAGCGGACGGTGATACAGAGCACTCAATCTTGGAGCTTGAGACGAAGTCTTGTTCTGAAAGCCAGGGTTGGGTGGGTGGGAAGAACCACTGCCACCTTTACTCTTCTGCTGAAACGGCTGACGGAACGGAGGAGGAGGAAGCCAAAACTTCTGCTGTTTGGCCACTTGAGTAGAGGAAGAAGGAGTAACATCTCTGACTCGCTTCTTGGAAGCATCACACCTCAACTGAGCAGCCTCTTGCTTCAGTGCCATGTTGTAGAACTCATCGTATCTCAAGGGCTCGAAGAGGACAAGAGCGAGCTGGATATCTTCTCTGAGACCACCCCTGAACTGATATATCATGCTCTTCTCATCAGGGACGTCCTGCTTGGCAAAGCGGGCGAGCTTCTGGAACAACTTGTTGTAGTCATAGACAGACAAAGAGCCTTGCTTCAGATTGCGGAATTCCTCACGCTTACTTTCAACCACGCTCTGCGGAATATGATGAGCTCAGAAATCTCGACGGAAATCATCCCAAGTGATAACACGTCCACCTCTGGAGTCCTTGTACTGCTGGAACCATTCTACAGCTTGATCTTTGATTTGGAAGGAAGCGAACTTGATCTGGAACAACTTGTTGTAGTCATAGACAGACAAAGAGCCTTGCTTCAGATTGCGGAATTCCTCACTCTTACTTTCAACCACGCTCTGCGGAATATGATGAGCTCAGAAATCTCGACGGAAATCATCCCAAGTGATAACACGTCCACCTCTGGAGTCCTTGTACTGCTGGAACCATTCTACAGCTTGATCTTTGATTTGGAAGGAAGCGAACTTGATCTGGAACAACTTGTTGTAGTCATAGACAGACAAAGAGCCTTGCTTCAGATTGCGGAATTCCTCACTCTTACTTTCAACCACGCTCTGCGGAATATGATGAGCTCAGAAATCTCGACGGAAATCATCCCAAGTGATAACACGTCCACCTCTGGAGTCCTTGTACTGCTGGAACCATTCTACAGCTTGATCTTTGATTTGGAAGGAAGCGAACTTGACAAAGTCCTCAGGCCTGACGTTACTACACTCGAAATGCTTACACAGATCCACAAGCCAATCGTCAGCATCGGTTGCCTCAACACAATTGCTGAAAGTCTTGGGCCCGTTAGCAAGGAACTGGTTGAGTGTAGCAAAGTGACTCTAATTGCTGCCTTGATTCCCATGACTGCCTTGATTGCGCTCTTGGAGAATTTGCATGATCAGCTGTGTATTTGCATTGATTGCGGCCATCACAGCTTGCCATGCCTCTGGAGGAGGTGGGGGTGGTGGCGGATCAGGATTCGGAGTCGTGCGCGTTGGAGGAGCCATCCCGAAGAGGTTGACCACCATCAGCACATTGACAGATAAATATTGAAGCTGAATCCAACAGAATGAAATTTGCAACATATAGTCTTCACATCCGAACAAAATGAACGAATGCATTCCTCTTGAAATGGTCACATATCCATAAATTGAGAAGCCACGTAGAATTAAGGTAGAGAAATAAATCAACAAGGTACGGATCAAGAACGAATAATCGGTAAGAAATCCCAATCTCAAACCAATATCCGTGGAAGAAAAACTAGAGCTACTAGAATTCCCACCTATGAAACTTCCGAACCTTTCCAGTTATGCAATCAGGTGTTGGGGATACAGGGGAAGCATAATATCTCACCCAAACTAGCAAATCCTACATCCAGCTGTATCCATCCTTCAACACATAACCAAGAAACCTTCGGAAACCATCTACCTCAACCTTCGAAAAGCATCCGTTATACAAGTTATGGCGATACTCCCGAACTCCCGCCCTAGTACTGGGTGGCGTCGAGGTTATCTCACCAACGAACTGTATAAAAGAGATTTTTGATGTCGGCGTACTAAACTCAGGTATTCCAGAATTGCAACGATAAAATTATGATGACAACACTCAGAGCTCAACTCCCCGGGACACTTCCACTAAACCCCTGACAGGAGGCACCAAGACAATGTTCTCATCATAAAACCATCGAAACGATTCCAAGATACCCGCGTGATCCTAAAAAAAATTTAGTGAAATTTGAGAAGAGAAGAGTCAAAACTCTACGTCAGGATGCCTTACCAGAGCGATGAGGAGACTGGGAAGTAAAAAGAATTCCTAAACTCTCCGATATATAATTCCTAAAGACTCAAAACATTTTTTTCTAGACACGACTCGGCCGCTAAAAACGATCAAGCAATGGGGCTCCTAAGGTCGGGGAAGGCTCTGATACCAACTTGTAACACCCTCGATGCGACTATAGCTCCCACGTGTCGAGGCACGACTTAGAGACATAATCGCATTGAAGGCATATGTCGCAAGTTAGGCAATCTTCACAAACATCCCATGTAATGTAATAATAAAAGGGGAGATAACATAGTTGGCTTACACTCGCCACGTCAATCAAGTACATAAATAACATTACATCATCCAAACACTCATGGCCCGACTACGGCGCCAAAATAAAAGAGAACCCAACATGCGACACGGTCCCAATCACCCCCAACTGGGCACCACTACTGATCATCGGGAAAGGAAACATAGTATCGTTGAGAGTCTTCGCCGAACTCCCACTTGAGCTCATACGCGTCTCCTGGAGTGGAATCATCAGGCCCTGCATCTGGTGTAATAGTAATCTGTGAGCCACAGGGACTCAGCAATCTCGCACCCTCGCGATCAAGACTATTTGAGCTTATAGGTAAGGCAAGGTAAAATATGAGTGGAGCTGCAGCAAGCGACTAACAAGTAAGGTGGCTAACCTATTCGCAAAAGAGAGCGAGAAGAGGAGGCAAAGCACGAGCGAGAAACTACAGAACAACCTGCGCAAACATAACTCCAACACCGTGTCCACTTCCCGGACTCCGCCGAGAAGAGGCCATCACGGTAACACACTCAGTTGATTCATTTTAATTAAGTTAAGATTCAAGTTATCTACAACCGGACATTAACAAATTCCCATCTGCCCATAACCGCGGGCACGGCTTTCGAAAGTTCAATCCCAGCAGGGGAGTCCCAACTTAGCCCATGACAAGCTCTCACGGTCAACGAAGGAATAGACCTCCTCCCAAGACGTTCCGATCAGACTCGGTATCTCGGTAACTCAAGACAATTCGACAGGTTAAAACAAGACCAGCAACACCGCCCGAATGTGCCGACAAATCCCGATAGGAGCTGCACATATCTCTTTCTCAGGGCACACTCATATGAGACATCCTACGGGTAAAACCAACCCTCAAGTTGCCCCGAGGTGGCCCCGCAGTCTACTCGGTCGGACCAACACTCAGAGGAGCACTGGCCCGGGGGGGTTAAAATAAGATGACCCTTGAGTCTGCAGAACCCAAGGGAAAGAAAAGGCTAGTTGGCAAATGGTAAGACCAATGTTGGGCATTGCTGGAAAAGCTTTAATCAAGGCGAACTATCAAGGGGTTCCCATTATAACCCAACCGCGTAAGGAACGCAAAATCCGGGAACATAACACCGATATGACGGAAACTAGGGCGGCAAGAGTGGAACAAAACACTAGGCGAGAGGCCGAGCCTTCCACCCTTTACCAAGTATATAGATGCATTAAGATAACATAGCAATATAATGATATCCCAACAAGTAAATAAATGTTCCAACAAGGAACGGCCTCCAATCTTCACCTGCAACTAGCAACGCTATAAGAGGGGCTGAGCAAAGCGGTTACATAGCCAATCAACGATTTGCTAGGACAATGGTGGGTTAGAGGTTTGACATGGCAATTTAGGAGGCTGGCAAGCAAGTGGTAGGCATCGTAGCAATGGCATAGCAAAAGAGTGAGCAAACTAGCATAGCAAAGATAGTAGTGATTTCGAGGGTATGATCATCTTGCCTCCACAGATGTCAGAGTTGGCCGGATCCTCAAAAGAAAACTCAACGGGCTCCTCGTTAGCGAACTCGTCTCCCGGCTCTACCCAAACAAGACAAACAAGCAACAAGGATACAATCAACCACGTGCAAGAACAAGCAATATGATGAAATGATGATATGCTATGCGGGATGCGATGCGGGATGTCAAATGCAAGATATGACAGGAAATGCATGAACCTGGCCTCAACTTGGAATTCCAAGGGTTCCACTGAAAAGATGGGATGAAATCGCTTAAAAATGATATAAAGAACGCCGGAATCGGAGTTACGGTTTGGAAATGGCAAGCGATTCAAAAACGACACCGGTATGCGATTTACAGCAAGTAGGCATCTAAATGCAACGAAATGAACATGCTACAGCCACCAAACATGACAACAAAATACATGGCAGGGATGCACACAAGAAGCTTAACAAAAGTCTAACACTGAGCTACGGCCAATTCATCCATTAGGAGGTTCAAACAAGCATGGCAAAAACGCAAATGGTAAAACAGATCTCAGACTTAGTGAAATTAACACTTGTCTGGAATTTCAGATCATATAGCCCTCTTCGGAGCAACAAAACAACATGCTACAGGATCTGAACATGACAAAGAAATACATGGCATGGAGCTACTCAACCATCTTAACAAAAGTCCCTTAGTGACCTTGGGCCAAAAGGGATCACAAAATATACTAACAAGCACACGAACATAGCAAAAACATAATCAGTTTTCAGACTTAGTGAAAACTGGGACATGCTGAAACACAACTCACGAAGGCATGTTTACGAGCTCGATGCACTCACTACAGTGAAAGTAATGGCAAGACAAGCATACACCCATAAAGAAGGCACAAAATACAAGCTAGACATGGCAAGAACAACGGCATAGCATGCACGGATCAACTACAATAACATCGGCAAAATCGCAAACAAGTTGACGATCTGCCCAGATTCACCACGAAGCAAAAGTAGAGCTCGACTGACTCAAGCTAGGGTGCTCCATAATTGCAAACAAATACATGGATGGATATAGCACTATAATATTAACAAAACTCCCTTACTGATCATCCTCAAAAGGGGCACGGATCACTAGGAAACAACGTGAACATATGGCATCGTGAATAAACAATCCCAGGACTTGGTGAAATCACTAAGTCCCTGAAAACAGAATTAGCAAGTGCACCACTTTGCAAGCTTTCACAAGTCACCACACACATCCTAAAAATACATGGGTTGCACCTCTGGATAGATGACAAAACCCTTAACAAAACATATGAGAACTCACGGGCATAGCTTGCACACATTAATCATGGCAAAAATGACAAAAGTGCTAAACGGAGTAACAGATCTGACAATTAACTCAAGTAGCCCTCTTTTAACAGCATTTCGGGCATCAAGATGAGCTCAAATGAAAATGATGCAATGGAATGAAATGATGTACTCTCTGAATTGAACATTTTGATATGCTATAGGCCCAAATCGAAGCCACGAATGCAAAGTTACGGAGCCACGAACATGGGCATATGAACTAAAAATTCTGAGACAGAGAAAAAAAACAACCCTCAGATCAGATCTAGGGTTTCGGGGCACGGGGCCCGAGGTGGCGGCGGCACTGTAGCTGGACGGATCCGAGGCCGACGGCATCGGGGAGGCGGTGGCCGGCGTCGGGGAGGCGGTGGCCGGCGTGGCAGTTGGCGGGTCCGCGGCAGCCGAGGCGGCGGCGTGCGGCTCGTCGGCGGCGGGAGGTGAGCGGAGGCGAGGGCCGGGCCGCCGGAGTTGGCGCGCGGCGGTCGGCGAGTCAGCGGCGAGAAGAGGCAGCGGAGCCGGCGACGTGCCCGGGCGGTGCGGGCGAGCCGGTGGAGGCGGGTGGCGGCGTGGGCCTCGGGGGCCCGACCTGGGCCTCCCGGGCCGGTGGCGGCGACGATGTGGGGCGGCGGCGCGGCCCAATGCCGGCGTGACACGTGGTGGCGGGAGGCGGACCGGACAATGTCCGTCGGCGGGAATATGTCCGACGCGCGCGAGGACGGGTGGATCTAGGGTTAGGGACGAAATGAACCCGAGATTTCGGAGGAGGGGCTATAAATAGGCATAGAGGGAGCTAGGAGAGTCCAAATGAGGTGCGGTTTTCGGCCACGCGATCGTGATCGAACGCTCTAGGACATGGAGCAGAGTTTGGTGGGTTTTGGGCCAAATTGGAGGGGTTTTGGGCTGCAACACACACGAGGCCTTCTCGGTCCCTCGGTTAACCGTTGGAGTATCAAACGAAGTCCAAATGGTACGAAACTTGACAGGCGGTCTACCGGTAGTAAACCAAGGCCGCTTGGCAAGTCTCGGTCCAATCCGGAAATGTTTAATCCCCACACACAAAAGAAAGCTAGAAATGACCACCGGAGGAGAACGAAGCGCCGGAATGCAAAACGGACAACGGGGAAAATGCTCGAATGCATGAGACGAACATGTATGCAAATGCAATGCACATGATGACATGATATGAGATGCATGACAAAGACAACAACACACGGAGGCAAAGACCTGAACCCGAGAAATAAATATAACTTAACGCCGGAAACGGCAAGAGTTAGAGTACAAATGGGGAAAGTTACATCCGGGGTGTTACACTAGTGCCTATAAGTTGGTTGAAAAATCAAATATGTGTCCTTGGGTGCATGCTTAGGTCCCATGCAAGAAATGAGACTGAATTTCGAACACCAGGGCAAGGCATTTTGAAAAAATAGCTGCCATTTTAATATCTCAAACATTTGTATAATTCAAACCGTGTGCGTTCTATTAACCATTCACGTGACGCCACGTGTCTTGGTTTTAATGGTCGTAGGAAATGCCGTGCGGACAGCTTCTTGACCTTGACTGAAGGGGAGGCGTCCGAGCGCCGTCCGGTGCGCAGGCTGACCGAGAGGCGTGCAAGCTGTCCTCGAATGCACAGGCTCACCGGGAAGCGTGCGAGCTATACGCTGCGCAGGTTCACTGGGAAGAGAGCACTTTGACTTCCATGGCCACCCGCCTTGCTTGCATCCTCTCCATTAATTGCGGCCAATCTTTAGTTTAATTCCCTTTTTAAATATAAAACAATCATCGCAAACATTTTAGGTAGAACACCCATATGCAAATCGACAGCTTCCCCAGGAAGCCAAGTGAAAATGTGTCGAGCAGGATTTCTGCTGCTCTTGATCGCAAACATTTTAAATAGAACACCCGTAAGCAAAGTGAGAGTAGCGCGGGATTTGTGCATCCCTTCAATGCAAACGGTTGTTTTGGATGACCCGTGTGCAACCACGTACAATCATTTTGGTAAGATTTGTAATCCTTGTAACACTATTATTTGTCAAAATATGAAGCTAAAAATCACTAGCAGTATCTAATTTCTGCAACTGAAATTCAGTAATTAAGCATAGATTTCATTCATAGATTAAGCAGTCGTTCTTAATTTATACAAACAGTTCAACTCGACAGCTAAACCGACCAAACTTTTCCCCAATTGTTGCCAAGAACATACTGAAATAGCTAGTTCAACTATATATACTAGCTAATTTTAAGTATGTTGTACAGTTCCACCACGTCTATAGTAAGATGAACTGAACAAAATAGCCCCTAAATACTACTATTGCGGAGGGGCTTTGTACTACTTCTGGTTGCCTCTCCTCTGTCGAGCGCGCTCAGTGAGAGGCGGAGGAGGAGGAGCCTACCGACAATCTGGGCAATCGCAATACGGTGCCTGCCGCTGTTGCGGCTTCAGCGAAGCTCACCTCGAACGCCCTCTGCTGCTCCAAATGACCCCTCTTGAAGCGGTGGTTCTCCTTGTAGATCTCCCGATTCCTCACCTCTGAGGCGACATGTGCCGCGGTGGCGGCGGCGGCAACACTCTTTGCGTGGTTGACGAGGCACTCCTCCTCCCGCAGGAACTCGGTGTAGCACGCAAGGTCGCTGACGCACGTGCGGGCATCCACCTCCGCCTCCCGCCTTCGAGCGGCGGTGGCAGAGTGGGTGATGACCCCGGCAGTCGACAGTCGGCTGGCGGCCATGGCGGCCGACGACGGGGTGGCGGCCACGACCACCACCTCCCACCTTCGGGCTGCGGTGGCGGAGCGGGTGATGGCCACAGTGGCCGGCAGTGGGGTGGCGGCTACGATGGCCACCTCCCGCCTTCGGGCCGCGGCGGCGGAGCGCGCGATGGCCCTGGCTTTCGATGGTGGTGTGGCGGCAACGGCGGTCGGCAATAGCTGCGAACGGGCACCGGCGGCGGAGCGTGTGGTGGGTGTTACGCGCACACCCAACAGGGACGCCATGCGCACTACACTACGCCGGGGACTACGCCGCCGCCGCGGTGTAGCCCAGTCCTGTGATGATGGCAGAGTGGCTGAGCGACGACGGCGGACCGATGCCATTGGCGATTGTGGGAGAAGCAGACGAGATAAGCTACAGGGAGGGAGGGGAAAATGTGACGCAGGACTCGCCGGCCATGAGGGTTTTTATAGCAGGCCAGTAAGCATTGGGATTTTGAGGGATTTCACCGAGTCGGGGGGAAGCTTGCGCGGCAACCTGCGAGGTCACGCGGGAACAGGCTCACCGACGATTCATTGGCGCCACTGTTTGGCCAAAAGAACACCCCCGCGCGCTACGCAAGCTTGCGCTGTAAGCCGTCTGCGGAAGTGGGGTGACAAGACGTGCGAGAGGAGGACGAAAGGCCACGTACACATACGGTTAATAAAAAACGTTTGCGATTTAATTACTACTATATCATCATCCTGGTTTATAAGTATGGTTTAACTAATAAAATACGAATGCATGTCACCAAAGATTATATAGTTGGATTTGTATTTGAACTTAGTTTCCAATTATATAATTTTTAAAACATGCATTAACATTTTGTTGGTTAAATTTCAGGGCAAAGTATGGCACAGAATATAAAGGAGACTATAGACTAGACGGAGGTAGTAGCACACGGCCGCTCTCTATGCAGCGACGCAACTATCGGGCGGCTTGTAGGCGACCATTTCCTGCCTGTTCATCTGCTCTATGCGTGTGGTTGCTTGCGGTTCAGGAGGTCGCGTCGCGCTCTGCTCGCGTCCCGCCGCGCGTGCTCTACTCTCGCGTCCCTCCGGGTACTCTGCCCTTGTCCCTCCACGCACGCAGCCAGTGTTTGGGGCCGACGCACGTTCATGTGCAAGCGACGCAACTGTCGGGTGGCTTGTAGGCAACCATTTCCTGCCTATTCATCTGCTCTATGTGTGTGGTTGCTTGTGGTTCAAGCGGCCACGGCGTGCTCTACTCTCGTGTCCCGCCGCGTGCGCTCTACTCTCGCATCCCTCCGGGTGCTCTGCCCTCGTCCCTCCACGCGTGCTGCCAGTGTTTGGGACCAGCTCACGATCACGCACATTCGTGTGCAAGCGGTTGCGCCATGCTCTGCGCGACGATGCAGTTACCCGCTACAAAATTTGCCATGCGGACGTGCCGAGAATCCACGCTGCTCGGCCCCCTTTTATTCCTGCGGCCATTTACCTTCATCTCACGTCTCACACGACACAATAAGCACACCCACGAGGACACATACAGAGAGGACATCCAGCGGTTCCAATGGCGCTCCCCGTGGCTCCAATGGCGCTCCCAGCGGCCAACGACGACAACGGCGGGCAGTTCACCACCCATCATGTAGTGGACACCCACGTGAGGGGAAGGCCCTCTCGGTGGTGTGCACGAACGATCCAGTCTCGATGGATAGCTCCATCCAAACTATGGAGCAGTTCCTTGCTGAGGACAAGTACTGAGTGGTCGGCTTTGACCTCGAGTACACCATCGGTCGTGCTAGGCACGATCAAAAGGTTGTCGTCACCCAGTTGTGTGTGCGACATGACGTCCCCGTCTACCACTACCACCTTGCCACAAGGCCTTGCGAGCGTTTCTCCAGGTTTATCAACAGCTCCGACTATAGTTTCGCTACGGTGGACACCACCAACGATCTAAAAGCGCTCAAGGTTTTGGACTTGAAATGCCCGAATCATGTCAACATCCAGCACCACTACAAGGTCTAGGGCAGCGACAAAAACAAATTGAACTCCCTGGTTGACCTCGCCTTGGCCATCATCGACCCCTACTACATGAAGATGAAGGATGAGAGCAATAAGGACAAGAACGCCTGGCATAGTGTGTGGCATGAGAGACTGGATGAACAACATGTCAAGTACGCAGCCATGGACGCGTACACAAGCTACGAGATGTACAAGCGGATCGTTGACATGAGGAACAATCTTCTTCCTGACCCAGATGAGGGATCGAGCCACATAGCAATGGCGGGACCGTCACAACAAGTAGATGACTAGACGATCGTTTCTCCTACTTTAGAATGCATGCAATTGTTTATTGAGGTGTGTGTGAATGATCTGTATAGTCACTTATGTAATTGGATGTTTACTTTAGTTATATATACATACATACGTACATACATACATACATGTTATTCTACTATAGACAGAGCAATTCACACGGCTTATTAGCAGCAATTGTCTGTGTTATTATTTGTCTTCGCACACATTTCTGATTACGGACCTGTTTGCCGCGTATCACACACACCTTGATCTGGTTGATCGTTTCTTTTGTGTTGCCTAATCATAAACAGTTCATCCGAGTGAACCATATGCTCTATATCGCACACGCCTTCATCAGGCTGCCCGTTTCTTTTGTTCCGCCTCATTGCAAACAGTTCATTGAGCTGAACCGTATTCCCTGCATCACAGACGCAACTAAAATCTGAACCGTGTTTGATAGCTCCGCCATCGCAAACGTTTTGCACCTTTTTGACGGTTCTTTTACATCACCGTTTGCGATTATGGCATCGCCCACAATTTCGTCGAAGGGTCTTTGATCGTAGTGTTGCCTTTGGACCATCCTGTGGTAGTGTAAGGAATAGCGCATAAATTGGGGTTTAAGCTTCTGTCACTCTCGCAACCCATCATCTAATTGGTACTCCACAATGCGTTCCCTTAGGCCCAACTATGGTGAAGTGTCATGTACTCGACGTTCACATGACACCATGATAATCCCCAAGTGCAAGGAATCATCATAGCAATTTCCAAAGGTGGAAGTGATAAGTATGGAGTGTCGAACCCACAAGGAGCTAAAGGTAAGATCAAGCCCTATCTGGAGTGCGGGAGAGTGGACCGCGTTCATTGGATCATAATATGTGGCATAAAGCACCATGTTCAAGTAGGGATTACAGCGGGGTGCGGGAGAGTGGACCGCGTAAAAGAGATGAGGATGGTGATGATGATGGTGATGTTGGTGAAGACGATCACCGTGGCGATGATTCCCCTCCCGATGGCACTCCGGCGCCACCGGAAGAGAGGAGGAGAGGTTCTCCCCCTTGTGCTTCCTCCTCCATGGCCTCCACCCTCTGGTCCTTGGCCTTCATGGTGATGGTGGCCCCTCCGGGATACTCCTCCATGGCCACCGGTGATGATGGCCCCCTCCGGCAGGGTGCTGGAGAGGGCCTAGATTGACTTCTCGTGGCTACAGAGGCTTGCGGCGGCGGAACTTCCGATCTAGGTTTCTTTTTGGAAGTTTTGGTATATATAGAAGAGTTTTGCGTTGATTTCACATCATGGGGGTCGCCGGGCTGTCCATGAGGCAGGGGCGTGCCCCCCACCCTCGTGGGCAGCCCGGGACTCTTCTGGCCTACTTCTGGTACTCCGTGGGCTTCTTTTGGTCCAAAAGTAATCTCCGTCAAGTGGCACGTCAATTGGACTCCGTTTAGTTTTCCTTTTCTGCGATACTCTAAAACAAGGAGAAAACAGAAACTGGCACTGGGCTCTAGGTTAATAGTTTAGTCCCAAAATCATATAAGATATCATATAAATGCATATAAAACATCCTAGAAGGATAGTATAATAGCATGAATACTTCATAAATTATAGATACGTTGGAGATATATCAGCATCCCCAAGCTTAATTCCTGCTCGTCCTCGAGTAGGTAAATACTTGTGGTTATGGAGTTGCGAACACTCAAACTCCACATACTCAACTATCATTTAGTCTTTCACAATTGCTAACACTCACGCAATACTTGTGGTTATGGAGTTTTAATCGGACATAGAGAAAGATAGGGGCTTATAGTTTCGCCTCCCAACCTTTTACCTCAAGGGTAATGTCAACAATAATAGCTCATGCTAACTTACATCCAATTAGATATATATATCAGGATCTTTCCAACACCCTGTGCTTGCCAAAGGATAAAATGTAAAAAGGAAAGGTGAAGATCACCATGACTCTTGCATAAAGTAGAACATAATAATAAAAGATAGGCCCTTCGTAGAGGGAAGCAGAGGTTGTCATGCGCTTTTATGGTTGGATGCACAAAATCTTAATGCAAAAGAACGCCACTTTATATTGCCACTTGTGATATGAACCTTTATTATGCAGTCCGTCGCTTTTATTTCTTCCACATCACAAGATCGTATAAAGCTAATTTCCTCCACACCAATCAATCATACATATTTAGAGAGCAATTTTTATTGCTTGCACGGACGACAACTTACTTGAAGGATCTTACTCAATCCATAGGTAGGTATGGTGGACTCTCATGGCAAAACTTGGTTTAAGGATATTTGGAAGCACAAGTAGTATCTCTACTTGGTGCAAAGAATTTGGCTAGCATGAGGGGGAAAGGCAAGCGCAACATGTTGGATGATCCATGACAATATACTTTATTTCGGATATAAGAAAACATAACCCATTACATTGTCTTCCTTGTCCAACATCAACTCTTTAGCATGTCATATTTTAATGAGTGCTTCCAATCATAAAAGATGTCCAAGATAGTATATTTATATGTGAAACCTCTCTTCCTTCAATATTCTTTCATGAATTGTTCAAGTGACCAATTCTACGTTTGCTAACTTTCAATAAGTTTACTACCTATATTTATTATGTGTGAAGTCATTACTCCATGAAACATATATAAATTCAGATTTATGACATTCAATTCATTCAACCATTTACTCATAGGATATACATGAACACGTGAGCAAATGACAAACTACTCCAAAAAGATACGAGTGAAGAACACCAAATAGTCAAATAATTAACTAGCCATGGGAGGATTATGTTTCATTCAATATTTCAGATCCAATGATTTTATTATAAAGTAAAATTGAAAATACGCTCCAAGCAAAACACATATCATGTGGTGAATAAAAATATAGCTCCAAGTAAGGTATACCGATAGTTTTGAAGATGAAAGAGGGGATGCCTTCCGGGGCATCCCCAAGTTTAGGAGCTTGAGTCTTCCTTGAATATTACCTTGGGGTGCCTTGGGCATCCCCAAGCTTAGGGTCTTTCCACTCCTTATTTTCCTTATATCGATATCTCACCCAGAGATTGAAAACTTCAATCACACAAAACTTAACGGAACTTCGTGAGATAGGTTAGTGTGATAAAGAGTAAACCATTCACCTTGGTACTGTCAAAGACAAAGATTGTAATTGTTCTCACACAATTCCTACTGTACCATATCATTTCTATAATTTATATTAAGGAATATAAGTCATAGAAACTAGAAAACAAGCAAACTATGCAATGAAAACAGAATCTATCAGAAACAGAACAGTCTGTAATGATCTGAACACTAACCATACTACTGCTACTCAAACAATTATGAAATAAATTGGTGGACGTGCGGAATTTGTCTATTAATCTTCTGCAAAAAGAATCAGCACCAAAGCACTCTTCTGTAAAAAAAATGGCAGCTAATCTCGTGAGGACAAAGTTTCTATTTTTTACAGCAAGATCACATTAACTTTCACCCAAGTCTTCCCAAAGGTCTTACTTGGCACTTTATTGAAACAAAAGCTATAAAACATGGTTACTACAGTATCTTAACCATGAGAACACACAAAAACAGTAAAGGTAAATATTGGGTTGTCTCCCAACAAACGCTTTTCTTTAATGCCTTTTAGCTAGGCATGATGATTTCAATGATGCTCACATAAAAGATAAGAATTAAAACATATAGAGAGCATCATGAAGAATATGACTAGCATCTTTAAATCTAACCCACTTACTATGCCTAGGGATTTTTTGAGTACATAATTTATAGGAGCAAGAATCAACTAGCATAGGAAGGCAAAACAAGTATACTTCAAAACTTTAAGGACATAGAGAGGAAAACTAGATATTATTGCAACTCCTACAAGCATATATTCCTCCCTCATAATAATTTTCAGTAGCATTATGAATGAATTCAACAACATAACCATCACATAAAGCATTCTTTTCATGATCTACAAGCATAGAAATTTTACTACTCTCCACATAAGCAAAATTCTCCTCATTCGGAATAGCGGGATCACTAGTTCCTAAAGTTGACACTCTTCCAAACCCGCTTTAGAGAATACTATTATTATTACTCCAAAAGATATAAGTGAAGTTCATGGAGCATTCTACAATTAATATAAACTAACCAATGTCCAAGCTCAAAATGTATAAGTGAAGCACACGAAGCATTCTATAAAACCATACTCAAAAGATTTAAGTGAAGCACAAAGAGCAATTATACAAGATCATACTTAAAGGATATAAGTGAAGCACATGAAGCATTCTATAAACCAATGAAGGTATATCTCATACTATCATGGTTCTTAAAATAAAAACAAAAACATAAAGGACATAAATCATGTGAACAAATCAAAAACCGAGGTGTACCGATAATTTGTTGAAGAAGAAAGATGGGATGCCAACCGGGGCGTCCCCAAGCTTAGATGCTTGAGTATACTTAGAATATTTACTTGGGGTGCCTTGGGCATCCCCAAGCTTGAGCTCTTGCCTCTCTTTATTCTTCTCATATTGATAGCTCCTCGATCTTCGAACACTTCATCCACACAAAACTTTAACAAAAACTTTGTGAGATCCGTTAGTGTAATAAAGCAAATCACTACCTTTAGGTACTGTTGTGAACTCATTCTAAATTCATATTTGTGTAATATCTACTGTATTCCAACTCATCCATGGTTCATACCCTCCGATACTACTCATAGATTCATCAAAATAAGCAAACAACACATAGAAAACAGAATCTGTCTAAAACAGGACAGTCTGTAGTAATCTGGAAGTTCAGTAAACTTCTGTGACTCCAATAATTATGAAATAACTTTGAAAATTTGAAAAATTTGTACAGAAGTAACGTGCAAAAAGTTTCAGACCCATTTGATTTTCCAGTAAAAAATGTAAAATCACGCGCTACAGCCAAAGTTTCTGTTTTTGTTCTGCACATAGTAAACAAGCAATCTAATCATCCTAAAACCAAAGCTTGGCACATTATTTTTATAATACAATGGATATATATATATAAGGGGATAATTATTTACAGAGAAACTTCCATGAAAATTCTACATTGTTTCCGTGAGCATGAACACGAGTGCTCAAGGTCGACCCTCACTTCTTCAATGCATAACTTTCCAATCACTTCTCTTTTTGAAAAACTATTTAGGCATGAGAGGCAAGTAAATTTTTTTTTTGGTATTTTCATTATTTTAAAAAAACTGTATGTTTCACCCACAACTAAACAGAAAAAAGGAAAAACAAAATCACTTAGTGAAGAGAGCAAACAAGCACACACGAGAATATCAACCCCACACTATTGCTCCCCGGCAACAGCGCCAGAAAAGAGCTTGATAATCCCCAAGTGCAAGGAATCATTGTAGCAATTTACAAAGGTGGAAGTGATAAGTATGGAGTGTCGAACCCACAAGGAGCTAAAGGTAAGATCAATATTCTCTCAAGCCCTATCTGCCACTGATACGACTCTACGTACACCGAACGTTTGCTTCCAACTAGCAACGAGAAATAAAACTATGTTGTGGGTATGAAGAGGATAACTTTGTATGATATCGGAGAGCTAAAATATAAAAGTAGGTGCTTTTATCATAAAGTTAGAATATATTACTAAATATTGGAAATAGCGAGTGTGGGATAATGGTGGATCGGTGTGCGGAATTGTCCTAGGCAATCGTTAACAAGACCGGTAATCACTATTGCAGTTTCATATGAGGGAGAGGCATAAGCTAACATACTTTCTCTACTTGGATCATATGCACTTATGACTGGAACTCTAACAAGCATCCGCAACTACTAAAGATCATTAAGGTAAAACCCAACCATAGCATTAAAGCATCAAGTCCTCTTTATTCCCATACGCAACAATCCCTCTTACTCGGGTTTGCGTTTCAGTCACTCACCAACCCACTATAAGCGAATCATGAACGTATTGCAATGCCCTACAGCGGGGATCACTCACGCTTGCGCGACACAGAGGGCACCATAGGGCAGCACCAAAGTAAAACATACAACTCATACCAATCTAGATCATCAATCAACCCAAAGACAAAAGATATCTACTCAAAACATCATAGGATGGCAACACATCATTGGATCATAGTATGTGGCATAAAGCACCATGTTCAAGTAGGGATTACAGCGGGGTGCGGGAGAGTGGACCGCGTAAAAGAGATGAGGATGGTGATGTTGGTGAAGACGATCACCGTGGCGATGATTCCCCTCCCGATGGCATTCCGGCGCCACCGGAAGAGAGGAGGAGAGGTTCTCCCCCTTGTGCTTCCTCCTCCATGGCCTCCACCCTCTGGTCCTTGGCCTTCA